>NC_050177.1:7163345-7263345 GCF_008315115.2 Sander lucioperca
AAGAGGTGCTGATTGATGTCAAGGAGCAAAGCTGTCTTTTACTCTCCCCCTCCCTCTCTCTGCCCACATGTCCCATATACCTCACTCGGTATCTCTTTTCCCTATAATGCCACATTCCACTCAGAGTTTGAAGTCAGAAATTTCCAGTTTCCCTTTGGATTATCATTATGACCTCCTTGTGTTTCATCGGCCCTGTTTTAAAAAACACAGATGAGACATACAGTATGAAATCTTGTTTTTCTCAATGGAAAATCCCTTACTCAGTGCAACACCAAACTCATATTTGCTAGTGTTAGATGGGTTTGCTTTGAATTTAAGAAACCATAAGTGTAACGTTACCGTTCAAACTGACACACATGTGATCTCACTGATTTTACACATCAAAGTCTAGTCACAGGTTTTGGGGGATGTGTATGTGTGTGTATGTGAAAAGAAGTGATGCCACTTACATAAGTGTTGGTTGTGGTTGAAGACAAGTTTGACGATGAAAAAGGTTTGGGTGTGTGGAGATAGCTAAGAAGTTAGTTTACCAGACCTCTGTAGCCCGCTCCACTTCTACCATACACACCGGAATCTCAGACCGATCTGTCAGTGATAAAGTTGCATTGTGGGTAATGTAGGCGCCAGGTCGTAATTTGTTTCCGACTGCACAATATCAGTGGCAGATTGTATGATGTACATAGCTGCAGCATGCATCATCCTCTGGCGTCGCTCTGTTTATCAAAACAATAAAAAAGCTTTGGCCATGCAGCTGGCATTTTTTTTGCATTCGAAAAACATCAAAAGAGGTGGAAGAGAAGATTGTAAAGCTGGTCCTGGTCAGAGAAAAGAGCAACATGAGATTTTGACTTTGCAAAGTGAGTCATATTATGCAGGGGTGTAGGGTTTACTTGTTGCCTTGGCAACAGATGTATGATTTACAGTTACTAGCCCACCATGTACATAACCTTTTTTCCTGCCTGTCTGCTTTGATATTGTTCTGTCATTCCTTAAATTCTTTTGTCTATTCCACTCAGGCTGCAATTTCATAGGAGCAGGACAGAAATGCACTGTAACTCAGCCCGACCCCTCATGCAGCACTTCAATGCTCCGTTGTTCATCTGCCACTCAGAACACAACCCCCCTACAACAACAAAGAAATAGCTCGACTCTCAATGAGGAACAATCTTACTTTTTCTATATACAGCCAATCTCTTTTTCACCCACTCTCCTTTTTTCCATTTTTTTACCTCACCTCTTCCTGTCTTGCCATCCCCTCTCACCATCCCTCCCTTCAGCTTCCTTTTTTGTCATTTTTATTTTGCAGTTCTGATGGGAGTGAAATAATCAGGCTCTCAAGTTGGCTAGCCATGGACAGCATGGGGGCGCTTTGATCTGGACTTTCTTTTATAAGCATGCACACACATATTGTCATACATGCACACACACGGTGCACATGGCTCAGGCCAAGGATCAGCTCAGTTGAAATAGTTTTTGGGTTAGAGATTTTCAGTGTTATGCCACACAGATGAAAGGGGTGCAGATAACTAGGATGTATGCAAGTCAGATCAACTTTTTTTGTGCTCGTGCTACTTTAAAGTACCACTCATGCGTGCTACTTTACAGAATTAATCAGTTAAGCGGCAGCGCCTCTGCTAGTATTCTGGCACTCTGTGCTCTCCCACCAATGTTTATATATTGTTATTGTTATATGTTTATATATATATATATATACACACATATTGTAAATGTAAATGGACTGTTTTTATATAGCGCTTTTCTAGTCTTAACGACTACTCAAAGCGCTTTTTACATAGTACAGGAACTATTCACCACTCACACACATTCATACACTGGTGGCCGAGGCTGCCGTACAAGGTGCCACCTGCTCATCAGATACATTCACACTCAGATGGTGCAGCATCATGAGCAATTCAGGGTTCAATATCTTGCCCAAGGACACTCAGACATGGGACTGCAGGGCCAGGGATCGAACCACCAACCTTCCGATTGTTAGGCGACCGCGCTACACCTGAGCCACGCTACACCTGAGCCACAGCATAACCAACCTTGGGACTGCTCGCTCTCGTTTTGTCTAGGTTTTTACAACAGAGCTTGGTTGTGCTCGCACATTTGATACTAGGAGCTAACTGCTAGGCCGCTCGGACTGAAAGGTAAAGGGTTAGGAGGCCTACCTGCCGTTAAGACTCCAGGCGCCATATCTTCCGCTGCTCTGCGGTCCAGCATGGTCCCTTGTTAATTAAGCTTCCCACAGAGTTGCCACTCAATTGACATTTTTTAAAGGTGCCCTGCCACACAAAACCTTTTTTACTTGTATTCTTTTAAATATATTAGGTCCATATATGTTTGTGTTATGTCGTGAATGTGAAAATGAACTGCTACTTCCTCTGTCAGCTCTAGCCACTGAAAAGAAATAAGCGGAGAAATCAGGCCAATTACAAAAGCTGGTCAGTCTGACATCATGTTGCCTGAGCTCATTACAAGTACAAGTAATGAAATACGTGTGGCAGGGCACCTTTAAACAATTAAAGACACAGACATAACTTGATAGGAAGAAATGTCAATTAGCTCTGGAAACACTGATCCCCGCCATCACATGTTCTCAGACTCACCCTCGTTCCTCCGTTTCCCTCTTCGCTTTAAACTCTGTGATGCAGATAGGCCACCACCCACCCCAGCCGGGCGGCTGTATTATAACGTGACAATATATACATATATATATATATATATATATATATATACTGTATATAATATGGTCAGATAATCGACTTTATGCATGGCCATGTGTAGTAACTGTCTATGCAATCCTATGATTGCAGGATGCCTGCAGTCAACTTGCCTGTTCAAATCAAGTTTCAAGGTCTGAAAATGCAGCTCTTTGTAAATCCAAGGCTTTTGTGAAGGTGTGCACTGGACAGATTAATTGCATAACTGATATGCAAATCTAGATAATCCTAAAAGTCAACTATGTTAATCCTTGTTGGTCCTTGTTTGCCTTTCATGTAACCTGGTTATTGTTGTTTATGTAAGCACAGCAGCTGCATATGTGTTAAGTCATGAGTGAACCCAGCCTCTGTGCAGATGGTGCATTCAATTATTTCCAGGTGCTCGATGTTCCAGCTGTTCTTAGCCTACACTATGACAAATTCCCATGGATTGCATAGCCTCATAGTGAGCACTGCAGACCTGCCTTAGTTTGTGGTGGATGATACCATTAGAATGATTTTACATGGATGCAATTTTGGGTCATATAAAGCTTAAAGCTCATGCCAACACAAGGATTATTGCTTTTTTTGAAGGCTTGTCTTTCATCTTTGCCTTAATTTATAGATTTTCAAATGTTCTGTGTCACTAGTCCTGTTTTTTTCCTGATACATGTATGAAAAACTCATGATAACTGACCTTTCTTATGTCACAGACACCAGCATAGACAGAAGTGCACCCCCACTGAATAACAACCATCAATTAAATCCCTATAGATAAACATAAATATGGTTTTACAGTTCCCCATGAACATCTCTGAAATGCCTGGTGTGGGTGTCGATTAACCTATGATTCCTGGCCAAATAGCTTTACCAATAGCCAGCCATCACACAGAGCCATTCAAATGACAAATGTCCAGCGTTGGTCAATTGATGTATGGAGGACAGCATCAGCCTGCCAGCAACCTTTCACTGCATTGTCTTCCTCATGCCCTGCTGGGGTCATTTAGTATTTATTCGCCTGACTTGGCTCCTTTATGGCCTTGCTCTGCTTAATGGGCCAAAAGAGAGCCACAGATCACGGTTTACCTCCCCTCATAAGATGATGCATGTTATGATTCTGCTCACATACAGTAAATTTAGACTAGAGTAATAAGAGTATTTCACGAATTAGACCTGTAAGCCAGATACGATTTAGAGACCATACTGACTCATGGTCCGCCAGTGTTTTTACTTACAGTTTGTTGCCTGATTTAAGCTTTTTCCAGGGCTGTGTCGTTGTGTTAAAAAATGAGTTAATGCAGGTTCAATATAAAAAAGAAAGAATGTTGCATACATTGTATGCAACCACACCATTTAAAATGTGTGAATTGTTTCTTTCCTCAAACTGAGCATTTTCCAGTCAAAACATTTAAAAATCAAAAATGCCTGATGACTAAAAGCATGCTGCTGCTGACTAAAGATGTGGGCGTGTGGGTAGAATAAAAAGGTGATGGCCTAGTGACTAACACCCACCCTACATCCACCGTCCTCTGACTCCTAAGAAAGTGTTGCCATCAGGCCTCCAGCCCATGATGTTTTTATCTCTGGCTCTCTATGACTGATACTTTTCCATCAGCGTGGGGGGTGGGGGGGGGGCTCTCCATTTTTTTTCCCCATATCTCTGTCACTATCCGCTGATCATGTCTCATCCATCCCTCCAAACTCACAACCACACCATCCTCTCAGCTATCTCTCCATCAACCCTGTTGCAGCCATCTCTTGTTCTTCACTCCTCTCTCCTCCTCCATCCCTCCCCAAACAGTGCCTGTTCAGGGCCTTGATAATCCCATAAGTTCTTTTCTAAATGGCTGACTAGTCCAGCAGTGTCCCCTGAAAGACTTGGCATTATTGAATGAAATGTGGTAAATGCCGCCGCTGGGGAAAATTAATGCCACATCGTATCACTCTCCCCCTTCATCTCCTCCCATGTGTTCGGCCCGACTATTGTCTTTATTGAAGGATTGAAGCTCGTCTGCCGGTGGGGCTGGCCAAGTGTAGTCAAACGCAATACAGAGCTGTCACTTTTGATCAAAATTATAGAGATGGTTCAGGGCTTCTATTTTATCGTGTGTGTGCTCCTTCTTGAAATGACACTTAATGGAAAGTCATTTTCAATCATTTTGTGTTTGCCAGGCGTTAAAGACGGGGAGTAAGACTTAAAAAAGCTTTTAAAACAAACAGAAAGAACAGGAACATCCAATTTGAAGAACCCAGGTGGAAGGATGCTAAATAAAAATTAATCATTGCCTCCTGCAACGTGCAGCAATACAGTCCTTTGATAATTCAAGCTTAAAGAATACACTTCATGTGCTGTAAGCCTTTTTTTTATGACGCATCCTGCCTACACAAAAGCATTTGGATTTAATTAACAGCTGTATTAGCGTTTTCAAGTTTTTCTCATGGTAAGTATTAATGAAAAGGACTCAGCCCATTTTTAGGTTCATACTTTATATGTATTTTGGGTTTCTACGAGAACATGAATATACATGTAGTTACCCTGTCTGACGCTCTGTTTTAGCGCCTTTTTTTTTAAGCCTCCCTCTCAAAAAAGCCCAGTCTGCTCTGATAGTCAGTGGTTCCAGATCTTCCGCATCTGCACTCTCTGAGTCTTTGCAAAGTCATTGCAGTGGGGGAATGACTGATACGGCACTGTAGCGTCGCTTTCTACCTATTTATAGTATATAGTTGTGACATCACAAGAAATCCAGATGGCTCGTTTAAAGGTTTCTGAATACGGGCAGTGTGCATTTCCCTGTGGATTGAGCGCTTTGATACTGTCACAGTATTTATATAGCACCTCAACCTGCTTTATAATCAAAAAAGGCATGTACATTTCACCTTTTACAATATAGGACCATTAAAAGGGTGCCACCCCACGTTTACGTCATTTGAGAGGCATTTGGCTTCTTTCATGAGAAAAAGCTGGTATTGAAAAGTGATAATCCAAGAAAGTACAGAACAGAATATTTTCCTCTAGGACAGTGTCTTTTTTATTCATTGGAATTATAACCCACAAGTGTGCTTTTAACAGACCAACAAGTCCTCCAAACCATACCACAATAGGTTGTTTATTCCTACCCTCTAATACGACCCTTTTATAAATTAGCTGTGGAAGTAAATACAACCCACAGGAGTGTTTTCCTTCCTTATATTTTAACCAGAGAACACAACTGTATTTTTAAACAGGCCGTTAACGGTGTGAAATGGACATGACGTAGTTCCTTTTGTTCAGTAAATAAAACATTTTTAAAAAATCACCATTTACTTTAATTTTCAAACGGAACACGGACCCCAGTCTCCTAGGTGAAAGTCCTGTGTTTGTTTGACACTATTGTCTTATTTGGCACTTTTACAATTTGTCACCTTACTACTTTGCTCCTGTCATAATTTTTATGTCCACTAGCGGGTAGAGGGTGACATGGGAATCAAGTGTTGCTCCCATCCCATCCCGAGCCCACGAAAATACTCCCGTCATATCCCAATCACGTGACTCCCCACAGAAATCCTGTCCTGCAAAATCCAGAGAGAAAGACTCCTGAATCCTGTCCCTCTCCCGTTTCATTCCCTATGTTGTCTAAAGTTATCAGACTCTGTTGCCCCCCTGTAGCATGTTTGGTTAATAACGGTCAAATCACTGAGGTTGCCTCGGAAATTTAGGCTACGCTATACATCCATTACCTGCAAGCCTAGGTGATTTCATTACGTAATTCCTAACGGAGATTTTCTCACACTCAAAACACACATTTATCGATTTAGGATAGGTAAGAAGAATCGCTGCCTTCCACAGACTAAGTAGCCTAGGCTACTAGATAGACTACGTAGTAGGCCTAACCTGTGCGGCGCGCAGCGATTCCAACGTCTGGAGTCTGGAGAGAGACTGGATTAGTGTCTTACCTTCTATCAGTTGTCTCCTCTGTCGCTGATTTTTAAAATAGTAGCCAAGCACTGTATCCTGCATTCTCGTTGTTTGCCCACCTTTTCCATGTCTTATTTCACATCATGAATGGACTCGACTCATCTGACTAGTCGCTGATGCTGATTGATTGGCTTGTGAACAGGGCAGCTGCTTTGTCTTGCTCCGATAGGCTACTCTGCGGCTAGCAGTAGCCAATCAACAAATGTATTGTGAGTTATAAGTGGTTCTCTTTTCTAAAACGAAATGCCTCACATTCTTTGGGCGCACTCACCGCATTGCAGCGACATTTTTTAATTTAATCTCCGGCTCCTTCCTGCTCCCGCCCGCTCCCGTTGATTTCTATGCTCTATTCCGTCCCTATCACGTTACCAACAGTAAAATTGACTCCCGTACCGCGGGACTCCCGCGGGAATACCGTGACCCGTGGGAGCCCCGAAAAATTGTGGGTGATGTCACTATAAACATAATTATGAGTCGTAATTGCTGCTTGAACAAACAACTTCTGGGGGCGTTTTTCGGGGGAGGACAGTCTCCAACAGACACATAATTTATTATTTGGCAAAATGCACACAAATTCACCGCACATGTATTCAACAGGAGCATGTCAGAAAGTACAGGACGGAAGAGAAAAGTAAAAAGAAATGTGTAGTGAAACTTTTCTTCTGTTGACTGAATTTTTTCACCAAACAATGGCTTCCCAGGTCCGAACATACAGTTGAAAATGAATCACCTTTGTGAATGGTACATGGCAACAATGCCAGTTAAGTGGAGAATCAGAAGATTTAAGCTGAGACACTCTGCCCAGGTCTGCTTTCAATCTCTATGCTAATGTATCTCCCATTAAAGAATCCAGCAGAATTGTTTGAATCGAGTTAGGTCTTGTTAGGGAAATGAATGAAGCTCCAATCACCAGTAACTATGGGAACAAGTCCACATATTACAGCAGGCAACACACAGCAGAGTCTAAACAGCTTTGATGAGAAGAGGGAAGTTAAAAGTAGAAAAAAATTGAGATTGATTATGTACCTAGATGTATCATCTAGCTGAGATTAGCATTTCCACTATGCATCACCTCAGGTCAGAGTATATTTGTTAGGCATATTCAGCTTTGCCATGGTTTTGTAAATACAGCTATTAGCAATGTACTCCATTGTCAGATCCAGACAGCTTGTATGGTTGATCCTCTGCACACTGAAAATAAATGCTAGTGTATACAATCTTTTCCGGTGTCTTTTCCTGTCATTGAATTTGATCTGTCAATCTGTTTATTTCAACAGGAAATCACTATGAGAATCATCTTACAGTATCTGCACAGATTCTTACATACAAGTTGTCTTACATCAGTGTTCCCAGTGCCAACAACATACAGAGGACTGATTGATTCCCTGATTTGCCCAGCATTATTATTGCTGCCTTGTAAAGCAGCTATATTACAACCTATAATTTTGTTTTGTGGTATTGGCCTGCTTGTACCACCCAATAGCCATCACGTCTGTTTGAAACTCAGGCTCATCAGAACCAAATGACGCCCTATTATCATGAATGAATGCTTCATCAGCACAAATAAACAAGTAAATACTTTAGGCACTGTCACTAACAACCAAGCAGGTCTTTCATGATTTTGTTTTTTCTTTCTACACAAAGATCCGCAGTAATTGCTTTTGTGTGTATTCTTTTGGATCTTTTGTATGAAGACACTTACACTACTGCATCTAAATCTGAACTCATCGGTGCATGCTGGCTGACTTGAATAAGTGCACTCAGGTGGATGCCTAAGCTGTATATTGTTCCTTCAATTTTCCACCACTCTTGTTGAACATTTCATCCACAAAACGTGCAATTTGAAATTATTGCAGTTTAGGCGGTCACAATTTATTTTCTGTCTCGCAGCAATGCCACCTTAATGTAATAATAATTAGTTGGAAAAAAATAACAGTTTTGTTCCAAAACAAAGCTAACCTGGTGCTCATGCCTCAGTGTTTTGAATATGCAAACATTTATATTGTCATTTCTTTTTGTACTGTATTGGCTCTATGCCCTGCACAAGAACTGCAGCAGACTGATGAACTAAAACGATGGTTCCTATATAACTAAAAATGGCAGTATTTCTAACATTTTATGGGAATTTTCATACATAATAGGTGTTACATTTCATGTTGGAATGATTTTTTTTTAAATATATCATTTTTGTTCATGTGAATGTTTGCCCTTTATACAGACAATTTGATAGCAGGGTATGTAAGATCTTGAGAGAGCAATGGCTCATGGTGCTGAGGAGTGCTGTTTCCCATGTACATAAGCAGAATTAAACAAAGCCAAGTGACAGGAACAAGGAACAGAAATGGATAGAAATCACCAACAACAAAGTTTACTCAGACCCTCCATTTAAGATACACCATCTGTTGGCTGTGTGACAAGACATCCCTGTGTCCTTACATTCTAGAAGGCACCCTTTTGATCATCTTTTGGGGAAAAGTTTTATAGACATTTTTTTGCTGTAGAGAATGACAGGTCCAATGTGAGACTGGGAGAAGAGAGAGCCTGCATCACATTTTATGGATGAGGATCACGACCACCTGGGATAACCGCCCACTCCTTTTTTATCTGAATTGATATACACACATACACTGTAGGTGCTGAATCCTGTTTGAAACAGGGACATATGTTACTTTCTATTCATAAGAATGCTTGGAGAAAAAAAGGCACATCCGCAGCAACAACGTAATTCTAAGAAGCATTGCTTTACTGCAAGACAGTACAGTTAATTCCCCTTCAGCTACACCCTGGAAACCTCCATATGAGATGAGCTGTGGAAATGTCCCCATTTGAGCTGTATTCTGAAATCTCTTTGTTCCTCTCTATTGGGTTCCAGACTAAGCCAGCATTACTATGAATAGAAAATCTGATGCTGATGTAAAGTACCATTGTGCATGTGTGCATGTCTGTGTGTATGTGTGTACATGTAGGCACATGATAAAGTACATGTCCAACTGGGGTTTTGATCATTTCTTCCTTATTACAAACTCAGAAGATCAAAACAAAAGCTGTCCTACATAAGCTAGGTTAAAAACATCAAACAAGAACATTTCTTTGGGAAATAAAACAGGAAAAGAAATGGCCCACATTGAGACAAGCAAGCAGTAGTGTACTTCCTGTTAAACATAAATATATACCGATTTGATTACAGCAAAGACAACATCAGCAGTATTGACGGCAAAATAGGCTACAGAATATTTTGTTCTGTATTGACAGGTGCAATATTTGAAAATCGATATTTTTTTTATTTTTTTTTATTATTTTTTTTATAAATTACATTTATATCTGCATTTATGTCAAAACCTAGAGACTTTCAAACATCAGAAAAGAGGGTGGACAATGTCCCAAATGACAAAAACAGTCAAAAAAAACAATACAAACAACACAGTCCTAAAACCGTATGCTGATATACACAGTCAATATAGTGTGCAGTAACTCCTAAATAATTTTGATTACTCACTGATGTCCAGTGATCACCGGTTAATGAGATAGCGTTTGCATCACTTTGCAGCAGTTCCAGTTGGGCTGCTTTCTCCATGTCATACAGGCTGTGTATGCGTGAAACTACTGTCCCCCTCGACAACTTTTTAAAAGTAAAAGTAAAAAGTAAAAAAAATGTTTCATTCAGAATCTTATTGGCATCCATTTCGGCGTCTCGTGCTCACCATCCACTCAAAACGTAACGTTAGCCTACTACTCTTTGGCCGGCTCGCAAGCCCAAACAAGTGTGTGCGGCGTGCCTGTTGTTTTGTTTCCGGTCTAGCTAGATCCGGTGTGGTGTTGTAGTTTTTCTAACGTTACTAGTCGTTGCAACAGCATGTGAAAAAAACGACAAAGTTTGCTAGGCCAAAAAGAACGTTAATCTCGCGATAAAAAAATTTACGTTGTTAAAATGGGTTTGCATTAACGCCGTTAATAACGCGTTTAACTGACAGCACTAGTTTTTATTAAACATAAACAACAGCAGCACGGTACAGGTTACGACCCTTAGCAAAGAACATACATATAACCCCCCCTCCTTCCACACACACAAAAAGGGCAGAAGGAGAAGAAGAAAAAAATTAAATATATAAAAATAAAACCCCACCCTCCCCAAGACCCTGTGTTTGTGTGTATGTACACACATGCATAAGCCCACATTCAAGTGTTTAGCCCTATTAATGCAGGCTGTTGAAAGTTCAATGTCGGGAAAAGTCAAAACCCACTGCTTAAAGGTCAAAGTGTGTGGAGGCTTCTAGCGGGTGACCGTATCAACTGTTGACTCTCAGCCGAATGCGTCGTGGTTGCTCGCAGTGACGGCATCTGTTGAAAACACGAATAGAATATGTAGGTGTCCTTAAATACATACTCATCTGTGTTTATTATCTACACCAACCAGTTAAGTAAGTTACTATGAGCAACTACGGACGCATTTGGCAGAAAGTCACCAGTTAACACAGTCACAATGAAACCCTGACATGCTGGGTGCCGTAAAACACCGTGCGTGAGCACTCTCACGTTCAAATGCATATTTTCAGTTCACCGTTAACCAAGCATGTTTAATAAACCTGCTCTTGTAGCGCTTTCATGCACAACACAGCAGCTGGCTCAAAAACCAAAAAATATCTTTGTGTAACAGTTGCATGTGTGTCCCATCTTGTAATGCATAGGGAGGATATGATTAAACTAATGATCTCCATGGAGAAATTAGGTGATGCACATATCATGTATGCTAATCGAGATATAGGTTCCATTTCCCTCTTGTCGTCATTCTCTGGATGCTATTGCCATTATGGATTCATCAGGTGCTACCCTGGTTTGGTTTGGTTTGGCTTGGCTGGCGAGGATTCACTAATCTAATGACACAGGAGTACACGCTACTGACGGCTGTGCCAATAGAGGTCATTACTTACATAGATCAAGATAAGGAGGCTCTGATATTGTGCAGTTGGTGTGCACGTGTGTTCTGTATCTGGGTCTATGGGTGAGTGTATTTGTCTTTTTTGTGTATATGTGGGTGCATCTTTTATTGATGTGCCCTGATCTTTGTGCAGAGAAGGAAGCATCAAGGCTACTGTTAAATCATTATGCTCCTGTAATTACTTTGTATGACCATTGGACTGCTATAGCTTTTAATTGGGGAGCTTAAATATTTCTTTTATTTCATGCATGCTCAGCAGTGACACAGTAAGAAAAAAAGACTGCTTTTGCTTCTTCTGGTTTTGCAACAGGAGAGGGATCATGCATAACACCGAAAACATAGTGTCACTCAATCAGAACTAAAGTAGTGCCGCATCAAGCAGGGATCACTGAATCAGTTGTACCCCATTTACAGTGCATCTACAAAGTACATCCACATTCAGATACTGCTATAATACAACAAAGACCACTCTCACTGGACGATATGGCCAAAACCAGTGTCTTTGAAAGGCCAAGATAAGACCTTAATAGAGATTAGAGGTGGCCAAAGTTAATGTAAAGATCCAGGATCTGCTCATCCTAGGCAAGAGAATAAAGGAGCTCTCGTGGACTGGTGATAAAGCAACGTTTAATCTCTCCCTCCCTCCTTTTAATGTGATCCGGAAATTCCTGTGCATTGTCAAGAGAAGTTGAGCCCTCTGTGTCATGGAAATGAAAGGAAAATAAATTTGGGGGATCACCTTTAACCCTGACCAACCCCTCACAGCCCCCACTCTCTTAAGGTCAGGCTTGTAACAACATCTCCAAGGGCACAAGGAGATGTGACCAGTAAAGTATGCATGATTTGCTATTTAAAATTTTATGATGCAATCTGGGAGTCCTTGCACAGAACTTGCAACAGCCACTCGGCTCAAGTCATCCCATCTTAATTAAGAATAAATTCATCCAAACTGACATTCACAGTGAACTTCGAGATTAAAGATTGATGATAAACTAATGCTTCTATCAGATTAATCCAGTGATAGGAGATTAAATTTGAATGCCTCCTGGTTTTGGTTTTGATGGCATAATTACTTTTTCCCCCTAGTGGAGAGCATCAAAGAAACAAAAAATAAATTAAATAATAAGCACAGAGCCGAAGCCCAGATAGAGGTCAGACTGTGTTTTAATTCTTTTTTGGACCTTGCTTTAATAAAACCTAGTGCTTTATATGGAGCTGAACTCACAGAAAAGGTGATTATCACAAAGATGTTCATTGCAAAAAACAACAAAAAGACTTTGTGTATATACTGTACGTATAGTAAACATTGCATCAATTACAAGTAGTGTCTGTATGCCTTCTGCTGCAAACAATTGGACAGTGAGAACATAAAGACCTCTATCCAAGAAGCTGCCGTGTTTAAGCACCATACCCATAATTCAGCTGCTGCATATATTCTCGGTTAGTCAAAATAATAAGCATTATGGTCACACAGCCCTTGCTACACCAAGTTACAAAAAATGTCAATTACAATGTTTATGTGTAGTTATTGTACAGTAACGAGTCCTGTAATTATGCATGCAGTAAATGTCATAATGATCCATATAACTTAAGTAAAAACCAACAGAACAGATGCACAGAAGGAGAGGGAGAGGGGATAAGAACCACCAGGAAGGCACTAATTAAATTTTTACAAGACATGGGGTTGATGAGTAGAATTTAAGATAATTGTAAAATGACATGATTTTACACACTCCAGTACAGTAGGTGGCGCTATGCACCTAAAAGTTGTTTGCAATCTGCCATTAAACAAGAGAAGAAGAACAGATGCACTCTACTGCCACATAGAGGGATACACTGTGTTAGTAACTTTTGTCCATTCTGACTTTCCGTAGATTTGCTCTGTACCAGGAAGTACAGCAGCTAGCTGTTGTTTCTCTCATAGACAGTATATAAACTGGACCAACAGATCCCGTTGCTCTGCACGGAGACCAGTGAAGTCTATTAGAAGCACTTTTCCGGTGAGCGCTGAGCGTTACTGCGCAGCCTCCAACTGAGAGAGACGACGTAAATGTGACGTGAGCAACCTGTCTGAAAGTTGGAAGTCTTCTGATAGCTGTGCCAAGAGAAATCTCAATCATTCCCAATCTAGCAGAGACAGAGAGCATAGGTATATGTAAGGAGATACCATAGGCACAGGCTAATTATTGCTAACTAAAATGCTAGTTAACATTAGTAATTACACTTAAACAGCTAATGTAAGTCAAAACTGCCTGTGAGCTTCTCCTGTACTATACGGTAATTCCTCTACTCTGCGACAGTAAGTCGCGTGGTTATGACACAATCGTTAGCCTATTTTTATAAAACGTCTACTACGGAGCCATAACGTGAGATACAAGGTAATGGAGCCTTTTATACATTGTCGTGTTTCTTTAGAAATAAACAATGGACAAATAGAGTCTTTAAACGCTTCAGATGTAAAGTTATTCACTGTCAAAGTGGCGCCAAAATGAATGGCAGTCAATGGAATGCTAACGGGAGGTGATGCCTTGGTAGCATCAAAATGGCCCCATAGGAGCTACGCGTTCTGGGGAGAGGCTTACCCCCTTGGTTTTTCTCCTGTGTTAACTTTTCTTTCAGTCCCTAAAGAACTAGAGTCCGGATCGGGCCAAATTTTTCTGCCCGGCCCGTGTCCGACAGAGCCATGACCGAACCCGGCCCGAGCCCAACAGGCATTAAGATATTTGTGTCCGAGCCCGATCTCATATTAATGACACATGTAGCCTACCTTTGTTTGTATGGAAAGCCCGCTTTTATTAAGCAACTGTAGGAAGGCATTCGGAAATGTCAACAGATGAGCGCATCAGCGCACACGGGGGAACAAGCGCACGTTAATAAGCTGTTAAAATGTTCAATGTGTTAACCTTTCCTGATTGCTTCTTTTCCGACCGTGATCAGAAAACCAGGGGAGACTCGTTACCTCCAGGGCCGACGTTATAAAATGAATAACGTCGGGGTTAAAATCCCGTTTCTGGTGAGCAAATGAATGAACTTGGCTTTCAGTCTGGGGTTTATCTCGGACACCACACACACTGTGTACAAAACTTAAACTTATTCTACCAACTCTGCTCCAGTCACATCTACACGTCTGCTTCCGCTTTCTCTATCTCTCTTCTGCCCACTTTACACACACACTGAGCTCTCTTAAAGGAGCCGCAGCACCATTTTACAGCAAATGCCTTATCGCGCTGATGTGACCGAGCCCGACCCGAACCCGACCATAATTTCTAAATATCTGTCCGAACCCAGCCCGGCCCGTCGGGTACCGTCGGGACCTGTTGGGACCCGTTGGGCTCGATTCGGGTATCCATGCCTTATAAAGAACACAGACCACATCTGAAAGCTGATGCAGAAACTGTGAACTGAGTAAACAACGTCTGTGAGTAAAAAGTAATTTTAGTTAAATGCTTACTTAACCTCAGTTTTTCTGCAACCTGTAACAAACATAAAAGTGTTACAAGGCTAATTGTATTAGCATGTCAATAGGGATTTCAGTTTCAATGTTACTGTAGCATAATGCTAATCACTAGCCAGTGCTAATCAACCTCAAATTTAATACTTAACTATTGTTGACATGTATTATTTTCTTATGCAATCTATATATTATTTGTTTGCCTGTGTAAAAGGAGTCAGGGACCATTTGTAACACACTCAGGCTTTGTATTGCAGTTTCACAACGGTGGATCACTTGTTACTGGGTTAAATCACCGTGGTACATTCCCTGATGGGTATCTTTATGAAAGATATAGATTTTGAGCCAAATCGGTTTGAATTATGTTTTTATATTTTTTATTTGCTCTCACGATCGCTTCCCACTGCCAGGGTTGCAACTGAAATAATAGGCTAAAGCAACGACAGTTTATGGAAAGCACAAGTGTAATTATGGTCAGATCTTGTGCCTGACTGATGGGGAAGTGATATTGATGAGCGTTGTGAATTACGCATTTACAGCGTCAGCTACATTTTTGCCAGCTTTCCTTCCTGTTTTAGGAAGCAGCGACTGTATTGCATTTTGCCTGTAAAACCGTGTCTTTGTTCTTCATATTTATGTAGAATTATAGTTTGGTCTTCTTTTGTAAAATATGCTCTGGTAGATGTTAGCCATTGGTTGTGCTGTGCAAACACCGCCTCTTTTATGTGAACGCGTGCGTTGCTGGATTGGGAAACCCTGGGTTGATTGAATTAGTTGTTAACCACCGTCGTGTCACAGTTTATGCAGGACCGCGGTTGATAGTTTTGGTGAAGCCGGGTAACTGAAATAAATCCAGGGCATGTTGTACAGGACACTTGCGTCGTAGTACAGGACACTGCTTTCACACACCACACTAGCAGAGGTAAGAATATGTAGCTACATTAGGAAAGCTGCAGATGAATTAAATGTCAATAGGAGTCATTAGAACCATAAGTGTAGCCTCTGAATCAGAGCTACCTGTAAAGTGTTCTTTATTACTGCAGAATATTTTGTGTAACACAATGAAACCTTAGTCAAATCCGATGACATGCACCACAGCTGCTAAACGGATTGCTCTCCTAATGCCTCGCCCACCAGCACTTACCGCTGGCATCACTCACAACAAGCCGCTGACTCAAGATCGCTTCAGTTTTGAACTTTCCACAGAGACTTCAATAACTGCAATGTATTATGTGGCGGTAAAGAAACCTTTTTTTCTGTTTCTCCTTCCCACTCATTATTTTTTTTTTTACCTCCTCTCTTGTAGTGTCCTTACTCTGTTGTCACGCGTTCTGATCGGCCACCCGCCCATGACCCCCCGCCTCTTTGCTCTCCCCCTCTGTCTCCAGCTCGAGTACTCCTTCTAAGTCTTTTTCTCTGGCTGTGTGATTAGTCAGTTTGATGGCAGGTCTGAAGCTCTCCTATATCATCCATCTCCCCCACATGTTCCTGCCTGCAACACAAAAACTTTGGAATTAAAGAGCTGGAGCAGCAAGTGATTGGAGTTAAAGAACTGGAGCAATGAGTGATTGGCGGTGTATGTGTGTTTGTGCAGGTGTATGTATGCATGAGTGCCCACTAATTGGGACCACTGGATACAGATGTGGATTCATAGCCTGTACTCAACATTCATATACATGGGTGCATGTTGTATATAGTATATAGTCTGGCACTTATAATTAAAGAGTGAGATATTTTAATAATAAAATGATTCAATGGTTGCTTGTAAAAGATACAAAAAGTCAGACATTACCTTTTGAGGTACTATTTTATCAATAGGATACAGAGATATGGAATGAGAAGAAAAACACTTATGTAAGTATTTTTGCTGTTTGTCACTTCTTCAAGGGACTTATTATGGGTTAGGGTTTGAATCAAGAGTTTAGATTATATAATCATTTTTAGAAGTTTTAGGTGAAAATGTTAACTGTAGGCATGTAGTGATCATTAAGGAATAGTTTTGGGAAATAGACTCCTTTCCACTTACTTTCTTGCTTGAGTTAAATGAGATCAACACTACTCTAATATCTGTCCGTAACTATAAAGCTAGGACAGGAAGGCTTACCCCTATTTTAGCTTAGCACAAACACTGAAAGCAGGGGACAAACGACAGCAGTGTGAAAACAAGTTGCACTTTTACAGGGGGTTAAATGTCCGTCTTGTCACCATGAGGTTGCCGTGCAACCAACGAAGAATCCAGATAGTCACAGCTCCTGGCCATGAATTAGTCCGGCACATAACCTCCCTGGGAAACCACAGCTTTTTGGACAGAGCCATGTCTCCTAGCTCCAGCTTTATGTTTGACGAATACATTGTTGTACCGAATATCTGAACTCTCTGCAAAAAAAGCAAATTTCCCAAAATTTAGAACCATATATTTTATTTTTATTTTATTTATATAATAAACTGTACCTGAATGCAATATTGTAAAGTGGATTTAAAGCCAGACTGTCTGGAAACCTCTGAGATCTCAGAACAATAACTATATATACATTTTCACAGACTCATGTGGGATTGAGATTTGATAGACTTATTTAAAATGTTATAGTCAGAAGGCTGTGTTGGTCCTTGAAAATGTGTTCTTAAAGAAGAAGAAAAGATTCCCCTAAATAGGTAGGAGGGCCTGCAGCACCCATTCCTCTTCTTTATTCCTCTTGCAAAGACAAAATAGTGAGATGGGAAAATGGCAGAAGCTTAATGGAGACCTTTATAGCTAATGAGAGAGGGAGCCATTCTACAAGCCATCTGGTTAGTGTAGACAAAAAGCTTTCCATTGAGGAATATCTAAATCACAGCCTATGCCTCTAAACCATATTTCATCAATTAATTTAGTGGTAAAGATGTAGAAATGTCAGGTTATGCAAAACATAGTCAACACACATAGGATAAAAAGGAGTAGCAGAACTGTTTGCATGTATGAGTCAGTGTGTGTTGAGGGGAGGGAGGTCTGGAGTTTAAGTTTTCATCTTCCTTCCTTTTCCCTCCTTCTGCACTTTCTCTCTGGTGCCTGGAGGATAGAGATATGTGCTCTTGTTCCTTTGTGCTCTCTTGCTTTTCTTTTCAGGCTTTTCTTTCTCTTTCATCTTCTCCTGGACCCTTTTTACCTCCTCCCTCTTCCTACACCTTCTATGCTCTCTCCTCCTCACAACTCAGAGAGAACACACACACACACACACACACACACACACACACACACACACACACACACACACACACACACTTATGATTTAAATATCCATCCAGCATTATATCTTTGTTTGCGGAAGCCTACCTGACCAGCATACTAAAGTGTGTAAGCCACTTTTGAGGCCTGATACCAGCAGCAGGAAGGGACCGATTGCTACTGATCCCTTCTTAAAGGAACACACAGACTTATTGGGACTTTAGCTTATTCACTGTAACCCCCAGAGTTACACAAGTCCATACATACCCTTCTCATCTCTGTGCGTGTTGTAACTCTGTCTGATGCCCCCAGCGCTAGCTAAGCCTAGCACAGATCCTGGAGGTAACCGGTTCCAACTAGCCTACTGCTCCGAATAAGTGACAAAATAACGCCAACATGTTCCTGTTTACATGTTGTGATTTGTATAGTCACAGGGTGTACAAATAACAAGGTCACTATGCTTTTACTATCTAGTAATTGTTGACTCTATTATAAGGTGACCAGATTTCTGAGATAAAATCCGGGGACATTTTCAGCTCAGAATAAGGTGACCAGATTTCTGAGACAAAATCCGGGGACATTTTCAGCTCAGAAGCGTAAATACTCCCAAACAGGTAATGTTTTTATCTTTGTAAACTTAAAACGGGGACACTGCCCCAGGGCCCCCTAGGGGGGTCCATGGGCATGCTCCCCTGTAAGAAAATTGTGTATATTTTAATGTTTAAATGCATCAATCTGGTGCACTTTGAAAAGAAATTCAGAGGTTGATTATTCTTATCTATGGATGGAAATATTTGTGCTGTAGCCTGAACTATTTTCACTTCAGAATTTTAACCATGCACACACAGGTGGAATAGTTTTTTCTTCATATTTTTGCATTAATGTCACTAGGAAGCATACCAGTAGAAATATATGTTCATATTTGTAAGTGGGATATATATAAGTAAGTGGGATTGTCTGGAATCTGGCAATATAATAACCATTATGGTGGAATACACTGGCTAAGCAATTTACAAAAATGTCTGTGCTGACATAGTTTACATGAGAATGCATTATAATTTTGACCCAAAGATGGAGACCATGTAGAAATTTTGTTGCAGTTTCAAAACCGGATTACCCGGGAACCGCTTGTTGTACTACCGATGAATGTGTTGAGTGAAGAGTTTGTGAGATATTTCACAGACAGTAATGGGTGTGCAGAGATTTATGCAGAATGCAAATATGATAACATTTCATGTAAGTTCAATGTTAATTTTCTCGCAAATCATTTGTCACAGCAACTGGCGCTAATATCATTGGAGAGCTTAGATTCTGGTTGAGGTGGTTGTGCCAGACTCACGCCTTTGGCTGAGTCTCTATCTGTCAGAGGCAGAGCAGGAGACGGTTGTGAAGAAGTTGGTAATTTCATGGCGCAGATTAACACTTTTGCATGCACTATATCCGTGTCACATTCTCATTAGGGGCTGAGCCCCCCTAAAGGTCTGATCCTAGAATCGCCCCTGCTGCTACTTCATACTTGTACTCCACTACACCTCAGAGGGAAATGTTGTAATGTTTACTGCACTACATTATCTGACTATTGCTTCACGATGGGCTTGTTTCTGCAACAGCTCATTGAGTATCGGATACAATTAAAACTATTGAGGAAATATTTTCCTTTGATATTGGTCCTGTATTAAACGAGATCGCTGCAGTCGGCAACGGCGAAACAAGCTACAATGTAAGTTAATAGGACAATTGTCCAGCTTGTATTTACGTTCATAAAAGTGCTCGTTTTGCCACTGACAGGCTCAAATTAATATTTTAAGTGTCCGACAACATTATGGAAAGGATTTCTAAGGAGGTCGACTTTTCTGTTAAAGAGTAAGATCCTTTTTTTAAACATAAAAAGTCAGCGAAATTGCATTCGCTAAACCCACCAGACTCCATGTAAATAAACAGTAATTTTAGCATCGTAGAACATGGGCACATGCACGTGTAGGGTGCGCGTTTTGGTCAATGTTTTCTTTCTTTTATTCCAATTTCGGGTCTGTCAGTCACAGTGAAAACCGGGGACAGCTCCAGCTGGGGACAGGTCACCGAAACCGGGGACGTCTGGTCACCCTAGCTCAGAAGCGTAAATACCTCCAAAACAGGTAATGTTTTCATCTTTGTAAAACTTAAAACGGGGACATTGCCCCAGGGGCGTCACTAGACCTAGAGCTGCACTGGGGCACAAGCCCCCCAGGGGGGTCCATGGGCATGCTCCCCTGTAAGAAAATGTTGTCTATTTTAATGTTTAAATGCATCAATCTGGTGCACTTTGAAAAGAAATGCAATTGTGCTGTAACCTGAACTATTTTGCACTTCAGAATTTTAACCATGCACACACAGGTTGAATAGTTTTTTTCTTCATATTTTTGCATTAATGTCACTAAGCATACCAGTATAAATATGTATTCATATGTGTAAGTGGGATATATATATATAAGTAAGTGGGATTTTCTGGAATCTAGCAATATAATAACCATTATGGTGAGATACACTGGCTAAGCAATTTACAAAAATGTCTGTGCTGACATAAATAGGTTACATGAGAATACATTATAATTTTGGCCCAAAGTTGGAGACCATGTAGAAATTTCATTGCAATTTCTAAACCGGATTACCCGGGAACCGCTTGTTATACCAATGCATGTGTTGAGTGAAGAGTTTGTGAGATAATTCACAGAGAGTAATGGGTGTGCAGAGATTTATGCAGAATGAAAATATGATAACATTTCATGTAAGTTCAATGTTAATTTTCTCGCAAACCATTTCTCACAGCAACTGGCGCTAATATCATTGGAAAGCTTAGATTCTGGTTGAGGTGGTTGTGCCAGACTCACACCTTTGGCTGAGTCTCTATCTGTCAGAGGGAGAGCAGGAGTGTGGTTGTGAAGAAGTTGGTAATTTCATGGCGCAGATTAACACTTTTGCATGCGCTATATCCGTGTCACATTCTCATTAGGGGCTGAGCCACCCTAAAGGTCTGATCTTAGAATCGCCCCTGCTGTTACTTCATACTTGTACTCCACTACACCTCAGATTTCCCGGAACTAAAACCGGGACACTTTGCGCGTGACTGTAGTGCTCGTGCACGTACCCGCTTCGGCTTGTTAACGTGAATGTGCCAGCCCAGGTCAGACATAGACACAGACAGATTAGACACAATTTTGCCAACAGCACACATAGGCCCATTGCTCACAACATAATGGGGTATCTCAGTTAATATTCATGAATTTTCTTGGTATGTAGCCTACATATCTAAGAAATAATATTAAAAGACATTGAGTGAGTTTCGTGTGGGACCAACTTTATTTTTCAGAATGAAAGCATTCTTTTGGAAAATGCACCCACTGAACTTGTGAAAAGATATATATCATTGCATGGCACTAAACAAATTATTTGGAACTGCTGCCACAGGCTTGAACTAAAGTTATGGTAACACTTTACGGTAAGGGTGCATGAATCATGAATTCATGCATGAATTAATTCATGATTTGTGCATTACTCTATTCCTTTATATCTTATGAATCATCAGGAATTGACATGATTTCATAGCCTCTCATTCATGACCTCATGCACATGCATGAACAACACATCAACTAAGCATTAGGTAAGGTGGGTACATCATTATGCACAAGTTGTATTCAAATTTTTTACGTTACTTTTAAAAGCAGGCGTCTCTGGCAGAGACTGAAGTTAATTATACAAAAACTATATTTGACCATAAAGCCAATCTCTGGTTTATCAGTGAAGTGTCTGACCTACACTGCAGACTGGATTCTCTACTCACAGAGTGACGGCTGATTCATTATGAACGAGTCCAGCGCGGGTTGAAGGCACATTGGCAGGTCATCGGTGTTACACGGTGTTAGTGTATACTATGTAATGTCTGTATCGACTTGTACCGGGGTCCGTGCATTGTCGTAGACACATGCAGCTTCTTTTCTGGAAATCCTTGCGTGTCCGTGCAACCGACACAAGTCCACAGTGGTCCGCTGCGTGTATGTATGAGGCCTTCACCACCGCATCCGTCTGTGAGGTTGTCAGCTTTGTGTCTGCCTGGCTCAGAGCGCCGTCCAGCAAAAAGCCACGAAGCTTAAAAAGCTCTCATAAGTTAGCTTTGGCTGCTTCTTGTTTGCTATGATTACTCTGCTACCAGCCTCTGTCATGTCCCGTGTGGAGCTTGTGCTCGCGCAGCTGAGAAGGCTGTGTCGCTATCAAATCTGTCTCTGGGAAAAGTATTGTTGCGCCGAATGGAAAAAGGAACTACGTTTTGTTACCAAATTTTCAGTAGAAGCACGTTACACTACTTTTTACCCGAAAAAGTAGTTACGTTACTGTAACGCGTTACACCCAACACTGGTGACGAGTAGCGCCTTTAACGTGGGAATGGTCATATGGTTCCTCTCGTCAGTCCATGTGTTGTTCATGAGCGAAAAGATCCGCTCAACGGGAGCATTTGTGCCCAGTAGACACATGGCGAACTGACAAAGGAGAACGGAATCTCCCTGCTTTTGAAATGCGCGAACATTTCCACCCAGTGTCGCTGTGTCCATTTCTTTCATTGTCGATGGTTAAAACGAGACAGATAAGAAGAGGCAGACCGCTACGATTGACTGACACACACACACACACACACACATTGTTAAAACCATACGCTGGACGCTTTATTAGTCTTTCTACATGGGTTTAGTTAAGGATCGGGCTATAATAAGACCACGTCGGCTATGTAATCAGTGACAACCGGGACAATTTCATAACGGTTGGTGTAAACCGGGACATTTTAGCATCCTGACAGGCTTTTGTAGGGACTTGGGACATGCAACTGAAAATTGGGAACGTAGGGTGACCAGACATCCCGGTCAAACCGATTCAGAACAGCTGTAGCAGAGTAGCTGGAACCGGTTACCTCCAGGATCTGTGCTAGGCTTAGCTAGCGCTGAGGGCATCAGACAACACGCACAGAGATGAGAAGGGTATGTATCGACTTGTCTAACTCTGGGGGTTACTGTGAATAAGCTAAAGTCCCAATAAGATGGCGTGTTCCTTTAAGGAAAGATGGACTTCCTTCACAAATGCTGTAGCATGTATATGGCTAAGTGACCTTACAGAAGCCTCCATATGCCCTCTATTACGTTTGTAATAGATTTTCATTTGAGGGTTGCTGCACCTGCACCTACATTTAATATTACATATCCACCTACAAGAGCAGATTGACTCACTCATTCCCTATTATAATAATGATGAAGAAGCATTTGCAATATGCAATACATTCTCTACACAGTATATTGTGTCAGATATGCAGCAAGTCCCCTATCTATTTCGCAAGCGCACCGTTGCTGCATCTGGGGCTTAGCGCCAACTAGAACAGTTGTGATTGGTTTAAAGAAATAGAAACAAACCAGAGTGTTTTTTTCCTGTATCCCATAATAGATAAACAGTGTAGCCAGACCATACTCCAGCACTGCCACAGCAGTGTGGAGATAGGTCTGGCAATGCGAGATTCATTACACTCTACTTATTTTGATTGCAGCACAGATCTACTGATACTGGGATGGGGTGAATATCATGTTATTTTAATTGAGCATGTCCTCTGAGATCAGCAGTTTTACGCACACATGCCCAGTCAGAAACGGGGCCTCTGATTCGTTGACATGCTCGAACAATGCTCACACATCTTGCCCTTTTTAGGCTTCAGCTATTGGCTAACGACAGCAACAACTCCTTTCAATACAGATAAATGGATAAATAACCACTGAATACATTCATTGTTGGATTTATTACTTTTATAAAGTTAACAAAACAGATGCAATTAAAAGTAACTATCTAGACCACAGTGTTCTGGATATATTCTAAATATTGTAATTAATGAAGAACTACAGTTAGCAGTTAAACTAACTATAGTTAGCGGCTTCCCACCAATAACCCGTACAAGCACAATCCATGTTGCAACCATTTTTTAGCTTGTGAGCTTGTTAGCTTGTTTTAATCACGGCTTTCCAGCAAGTCATCTGATTACGTTTTTTCCATGTATTAAAGGTGATCCCTTGTTAGACCTTGATCACAGCAGTGATGGAATGACTTAAGCTGCTCAACACAGCAGCTGTGGTTTGTCTTTGTCTCACACTACAAATGTGGCGTTAAAAGAGGCTTCACAAGTCTGTTGTTGGCAGACAGATCAACAGATGGCCTTATAATGTCACGTGTATGTGTTGGAGAGAGAGAGTGAGACAGAGATAGTCCCTCTCACCCATGTATCACTGTGTCTGCCGATCTCTGTGTCAGAAAGACTCACACTCACACACGGACACTTACATTCAGCGGTGTAATACAGTCAGCAGGAGCAGCAAACACAAGCGGAGAACATCTGCGGAGCCACAGAAAGCCAAATTCTCTCCGCTGGGAGACAGTGACCATGGACACACCGGCATATGGATGGGCCAGAGCTTTCTAACAAGGCCAAATAATGATTGATGCTAGCACTCCCTCACTCCACAACAGTCTGTGCATACCCAATTCACCAGAGAGGCTCTGTTGCAGGCAAATGAGCAAATAAACCATAATTCTATTGTCATTGATGATCAAATAATCCTGCTAAGGTAATTTCGACCAGGATGCACATAGTTAGCGAGTTTCTATTTTGCTGTATCTGCAATTGGAAAGGAAATGAACAATAATAATGATGATATGCCGTGCCCGTCCAGAGACAGAGCAGAGAAATACAATGCATCCTTTTTTGGAGTGCTGAGTGAGAGGATGACGAAAAGTTCTGTAACAGCAGCTGCCATCTTAAACTTACAAGACCCAGAATAAATCCTTTTTAGCATGGAATTCTGCTCAAAGAACCTTACAATGTTGTCTGGTATAATCCCACATTGTTGCCCAAAGAAAACTTTGTCTACGGTTTACCTGCAATAAGCCTTTATTGCATAAAATCATATATCAACTGAGTTAATACAAATAAGAAGACAAATACAAATCCCCATTTAGATAAGATAAGATAAGATATACTTTATTGTCCCCGAAGGGAAATTTGTTTTGAACTCTGTCCATTCTGCAGCGTTACAAAGACAACACAGAATACAGAAAAAACAACACAAAATACAGAAAAAACAACACAAAATACAAGTATCTCTCAACACATACTCTCATGCAACACAAACATGCTTCCATATACATATAGTAAGCACATTAACTACTCCTTTCATTGGCACTTCCCATCGAAAAACCCCGTCGGCTGTATTCTCCGCAATAAGTGTGGCTCAGCCCTTGCACAGTTCAAATTACACAATGTGCACAATGTACTGACATATTGCACAACCCCAATAGCCTACGTATCGCACAATTTACATAATGCACTGACAATGCACAACCTCAATAAACTACGCATTGAACAAATGACATAACGCACAACCAAATAGCCTACGTATTGCACAACTAACATCTTACATAACCCCCAATAGTGCACAATGACATGATGCACAACCCCAAATAGCCTGCGTATGGCACAACTAACATATTGCACAACCGCAATAGCCTACATATTGCACAAATGACACATTTCCACATAGCCCATGCAGTACGCTACTTATCGCATGATGACATAGGACACAACCCAGCCAGCCTACATGTTGGTGTTGAGAAGCTTAATGGACATAGGCACAAATGAGTGTTTATGTTGGTTTAGCCTGCATCTAGGAACCCTGAATCTTCTACCCGAGGGTAAAAGCTGATATTCTGGGTGAAGTATGTGAGTCAGGTCGGAAACTATTTTTTGTGCCTGTCTGATAACCGACTGCTCATAAATTGTCTGGGGGGACAGATGGTTTTTGACCCCCATAATCTTCATAGCTGTCTGTACCTGACGGGCGATCTGTGATTTGGACTGTACTGTCAGGTTACCATACCAGGTTGTGATGCCATATCTTAGAATACTCTCTAGTATTGCATGATAGAACAACATCATTTTTTGCTCGACTCCATACACTCTAAGTCTTCGTAGAAAATGCATCCTCTGTTGAAGTCTGGAACAGAGTCTGTTCACATGGTCCTTCCAGCTAAGTGCATTATCGATATGTACACCAAGGTACTTGTAAGAGCTAACCTGGGTAATGGGTAAGTTGTTGATCACTACAGGCCTGGTGTCACCTACGGCCTTTGGGTCAAACACCATCTCCTCAGTTTTGGTCGCATTTAGCACAAGATAGTTGTTGTCGCACCACTGGACAAATTCCTAAATTTCAGTATGATACACTGCTGGGCTTCTATCTTTGTGCATAAGGCCGAGGATTGCTGTATCATCTAAAATGTAATAATATAATTGTCAGCGTGGAGTCTATTGCAGTCGTTAGTATACAATGTAAAGAGACTGGAGAGCTGACACAGCCCTGAGGGGTGCCAGTGCTGATGGGCCTGGGCTCCGTGAGAGCATTATTCACTCTGACCTGTTGAGCACGGTTTGTTAAAAAGGAAAAATACCAGTTGAGAATAAAAGAATTAACGTTCATGTGTTTCAGTTTCTGGATGAGCATGTGAGGCTGCAGAGTGTTAAAAGCTGAACTGAAATCAACAAACAAAATGCGTGCATAGGCCTTGGGGTCCTCAAGGTGTTTACTGACCAGATGTGAAATGCTGTTAATAGCATCATCTGTGCCACGCCCCTGCCTATAAGCATACTGAAAAGGATCTAAAAACACACCAATATCTTGCTTAAGAAATGTGACCATTATCCTCTCAAGACATTTCATTACAATGGATGTCAGTGCCACAGGCCTGAAATCATTATTCACCTTTGGGCAAGGTTTTTTAGGTACAGGTGTAATTACTGATTTCTTCCACAAGGTTGGTATGACATGTGAGTCTACTGATTTTTGAAAGATTGGGCACCATGCAGGTGTAAGCTCCTCTGCACATGTCTTTTAACAGGAATGCAGATATTCCATCTGGCCTTCTTAGTACATAAGTTTTTAAAAAGCAATCTGACCTCCTGAGGGTCTATCACCAGCCTTGCATCCTGCTCTGTGATATTTAATCACTTATTGATATTGATGATTGATGATTTCCAAAGCAATTTGTATCTAAATTACAGGGGAATCTACGCTTCTAATTTTAAAATGTTTATTCTTTTATAGATTTTGCAACATCTTAACAAAATGCTGTTTCATTAAGATGCCTGCAGTACCTGGATACTTCAAAACGGTTTATTTGTACAAACTGGGCTCTATTTGTGTGCTCTACCAACCAAGCTGTGACCTTGCAGCAGTGTTGTTGGCAAGCAGATGTTTTCTCACCTCTCTCATCTGTTCTGAATTTATCTATGACATATACGGTGCTAAAATTTGTTGAGGCCACAACTAATGGGTATGTAAACAATGCCATTTTAATATCAACACTCAAAGTCTGCACCCTTTCTACAGCACCATAGTGCAGACACTGGCTTTACAATGATATATGTATACAAAATAGATCTCTCCAAACCCATTTTATTAATGTTATGCTTGCTTGATTCCTCTTGAAACACTGGATAGTATGTTTAGATGCACACAAAATGTGATTTTAATGTGATTAGACAATAACGCGATATTAAGATGGAGTGTGTAATAGGTTACATTTAAAGTGACTATTACCGCACCAGTTATCCATTACTACATACAGGCTGTTTTGTTGATTAAATCCCTGAAACCACATGAAGACAGCAGATCTGTTCCATCTGCAGCCTCTAATTTGAGGAATGTGGTGAGTATTTTCAAGCGTTGCACAATTTCACAAGAGTCATCTAATGTGGCTACCTGGATTAAATGTTTTTGCAACTATCAGCATGCTCTTTAAAAATAGGTAAACGAAAAGCCTTACCTGATATGTTGCACAGGGCCTAAATTCTTACAGTGGCAGAGCCACTGTCTTCATCAGGAGCATAGGAGATGGACAGAAGTGACACAGACAATTATGTGTAAACAGCGGACATTATTGATGACATAGCCATGATAAGCCAATCCATTGGTGTGGCACCATGATTTACAAAATCAAAACATATTTCTGTAGCTGGGAGGTATTTCTTTCATTGAGGAGCACTGTTGTGTGGAAAGTTGAAACTGTGATCAGCTGAACCAGAGCTTGATTTTTTTATAAGGTAAAACCCTATAAAATTAGATACTTAAGTCTTAAATGTACATCCAACATTACTACTGGTTGAAGAGTTAATACTGATAATACAGAGACATACTTCCATGCATTACTTCCATTACAAAACAAGCTTATATGCGGACTTTGTGCCTTTCAGTGTGTACATTTGGATACAAATAGAAGCCTGAGCAGTGAGGTGATTGGTTACTTCCAGATTGCGCCAGATTGGCTGTCTACATAAGGAGCCAAGCTGACCTGCTGAGGATGGTGTGGCAGAATAATACACCTACTTAATACCTTAAAATACCTACTGATACAGTGTCCCTCCAACTTTTACAACCGTGTCACCAGTGTGCCAAACCTTCGGTCACAACCAGGTGAGCCAACACTGGGAAGTTGTGTCACCACCTGTGCACTCACCTAGATTCCCGAAATAGGGCACCATGTACCTTAGGGTAACAAACTCAACTTAAAAAGTTGTACACACACTTTATAATAAAAAAAAATAAAGAAACAGGGGAAAAAAAACAAAAAAAACAGTTGTCTTCTCTCCATACTGCCTATCTGTAATAGTTTGCCAGTGAAAGAAAACTATATGTTATTTCTCACAGTGTCCATTTTTTACAGATGTCTGTATTATGTCTGTGGAACAACTGTGGCCATTGACCTTGTATCTGCGTTGACACTGTGGCTTTGTGAAGAAAAACAATCAGGCTGTGCTTTGCATACACTCTGCATACTGCTGCTTTGTGTGACTGCATCTGTACACTTTACACTGCAGTCTCTGAGAACGTGTTGGGTGGCTCAGTTACTCACATGCACACGTATCAACACACACTTCAATTGTCAGATATATTTCCACTGGTGACAGCACTGCTAAAGGGGAAATAATTGTGTTGGTGGCTGTGGAGGTTTTTTTATAATGTGTCTGTGTTAGGGTGTGACCTCTTTACCATCATACCAAAGACTTCTTTGTCAACCGCAGAATGAGGATTTCCCCAAAGACATGCTTGAATCTGACATGTTTAACGGCTTGTGCACCTCCACACTGTCAGTTCTGCATGGTCTTTACTGCAGTTGATTTTACATCGTTTATATACAGTATGTATGCCTGTGTAATGTAATTAGACTTCCTGAGTGGGTGTGTAATGAACCTCTCCTGCAGGAGCTGTGACGTTAACAGAAGAGCTACCTTTGTTATCCTGTAAATATTGATACAAATAGTATAACATTGCAAAATATTAATTAGCACTCTCTGTGTTGTAATGTATGGTACCTCAAATTACAATTTAAAGTGTTTGAATGTGATCATCTATGGTGTGTCTGTGCAGAAGTGTTAAAAGTTGTCATTTATTGCAAATTTTGACATGTCATCACAATTTATCAGAAACTCTGTCTGCAACATGACAGGCTGAACCTTACTGTTTAGAGACTGGCTTCATAGACTCATACCTAAACAACATTTTAAGTCAATTTCCAAAGACTCCCAAAACAACACAAAGGACTGTTTTTTTTGTATTTACTGCAGCATGGTGGCGGTTTAATCATGTGACCGTAATCATTTGACCCTTCTATTTAACGTAACAGGTGCAAAAAAATGTTTTTGTAAAAGTTGTGAAACCGTAACTAGTTGAGTTTAGGCACCAAAAGTAGAAGCCAAGTTTGTATCGCATCTGTCTGTGATTGCAGCTGTCACTGACACATCTTTCTGTTGTGCCTTTATAACATTTACGAATGACCTGTGGCCTCAATGCAGCAGCTAAGAATTAAATTAGCAACACATCCTCATACCTAAACGACAGAATAGGTCCATTGTCAAGACTCTCAGGGCCAGATGTACGTGCATTTGCGAACGTAGCGTTCTATTTCGTATAGGCTTCGCCCTCTAAGCCACGCTATTGGGTTTATCCCTTCGCGCATGCGCAGTCGTGAAGATTTTCTTTCCCGCCCTAGCGTGCCGCTCGGGCTTCAACTACGTCCGCAAATACTGTATATAAACAGAGCGGACCCGTAGCTCTGCTCCCACTTTTTCTTCAGCAAAGCAGTTATGAAGAAGGTTATGAAGACCTCTGGCTCCAGCGGCGTCCGCTCCTGCCCCTCCTGCGAGACCGGCTACATCTTTTCGCCGGATCTCCACCCCCGACCGGTGCTTCTCACGCCGGCAAGGCTCTCACCTCCGACGCCCCCTGCCCTTTTTGCGCCCGCCTGCCTTCTAAAGAGCTTCAATGGCGGGCGGACGCTTTTCTGGCTTTTGAGGTCGACGGTGAGGGGGACGGCAGCTGGACAGACCGACGTGACACCGTCGACGCCCTGGAACCGCTGGAAGAGGGCGTCTTCGACGGGCACGGGTCCGTTGACTCGTCTCCCCCGAATGACGATTCCCTCTCCGGTTTTCCCTCCTCCCCGCTGGGAGAACTGGAACACGAGACAGGGATTGAGACCTTTCCACTACGGCTCTCCCCGTCTCCAGAACGGCCAGGGGCACCGCCTCAGTGGTCGTCCCCTCTGCCACAGGCGGCTCCACCCTCCACCACCAAGGCTCTTTTTCTGGACCTGCCGGACATCATTAAAAAGGCAGCGGACCAGAGAGGCATAGTGCTCCCGGCGGAGCTTCCAGCCCCCACTCGCGGCCTCTTGAGCGGTGACGTCTACTCCCAGGAACCGCCGTCCAAACGGGCCCCACTCTGGCCGCGCTTCACAGAGCTTCGGCCATTCGTGGAGGAGGCTCTCGCTCAGCCCGGGAAACTGAGGGCTCCAGTCTCTCGCTATGCCCCGTTCACACGGGTTCATGGCGACACAGAGGCAGGCTTCCCTTCGGTCCCCCCCCTGGAGCAGAGCCTGGCGTCAATCCTACTCCCGAAGGCTACTTTTTTTGGCCACCGGAAACCGACCCCCCCGTCCTTCCAAGATCAGGTTTGCGCCCAGGTTACTGACCGGTCACACCAATGTGCGGCCCAGGGCTTGGCGGCGCAAAACAACATCGCCTTGCTAGCCTCCGCCGTCTCCGCCATGGCCACCAACCCGGAGGCTCTTCCTCCGGAGCTAGCCACGGAGATTGGCAAAGCGATGACCGCTATCCTCACCCTCACCACGGCGACCATGGTGGCGTTGTCGAGGATCCAGGCGTGGCAGACTGTGGCCCAGCGAAATATCTGGCTCCACATGTCACAGCTACCCACTGAGGTCAGACATGAGCTTCTGTACGGCCCCATAGCTCCCAATGGGCTATTTGGGCCTCGCTTACAGACAGCCACGTCCCACCTCCACCAGGCGACCGAGGAAGCTGAGCGGCTACGGCGGCTTGGCTCCTGGAAAGCGGCTCCCCATCAGCAGCGCCACCGCTCCTCCAACCGCCATAAGAGGAAACGCCCCACAGCCTCTACTGCGGCTGCGCCTTCCCAGGCTTCGACCTCCGCTCCTCCGCCTGCCCCCCCACAGCGGCAGCCGGCCCCTGACCGGCAGGTTTCACGGGGCCGGAGGACCATGAAGGCGGCTCCCACCTGGTCAAACCCGCCCCCGGAGCCACCCAGCAAGCAGCGGCGACGGTGGCAATGATGGGGCGCGGGGAACGTCTGTCCCTCCCCGGTTGGAAACCGGAAACACAACGGCCCTTTTAAGGGCCACTTCAGTCTTTCTAAAGAGCAGTTTCCATCCAACCGATTAGCCCTTGTTCCCACTGAACATTACGCTGATGTCATGACAGATGTTCCCCACACAAGCACACACCAGGTCACCGCTGCTCGCGGAGCTCCGCCGCTCTCTCACTGTGCAGACGGCGGGAGCATACGCCCACCCGCTTCAATTAGCGCCGCTCAGTTATCCTCCTCCCCCCGGCTATGCCAGCAGGATGAGGACAACGATGACCCGCCACCCTTTCGACAGGGCCCTACCATGGGCTGGGCGACACGATCTACTCATGTCTCACCCAGCGGCGGGACGGGCTCTGCGCTTCTTGCTAGCTATGTCTGTAAACAACACACAGACATGCGCACGCCCGCTCTCAGAGCACAGCGCGGCATGGATCAGGCTGACACACATGGACTCGTGGATGTCAAAACTGATATCACGGGGCTACACTCTCCAGTTCGCCTCCCCCCCGCCTCGTTTTGCGGGCGTGTTGGAGACAACCGTGTCATCCCGGGCAGAATCAGACGCCATGACGTCAGAACTACGGGAACTGCTGTCAAAAGGAGCAATTTCCCGCGTTCCTCCGGGGGAGGAGAACGAGGGGTTTTATTCCCGATTCTTTCACTCCAAAAAAGTCAGGTGGGTTACGCCCCATCCTCGACCTGTCCCAGTTCAACCGGTGCGTCATGGAGCGTCCATTCCATATGTTGACTATCAGACATGTGTTGGAATGCGTGCGCCACCAAGAATGGTTTACATCTGTGGATCTGAAAGACGCATACTTTCACATCCAAATCATTCCCAGGCACAGGAAATTCCTGCGTTTCTTTTTCCGAGGGGCTCATTTCCAGTACAACCAACTACCGTTCGATTACTCACTGGCCCCCCGCACTTTTTCCAAGTGTATGGAGACGGCGCTTCAGCCGTTACGGAAAAAAGGTGTCAGAGTCCTGTTTTATCTGGACGATTTTCTCATCCTGGCTCCCTCTCGGGAAACGGCGGCGCTGCACACTGTGGCAGTTCTGCAGCACCTGCAGACACTGGGTTTCGCCATAAACTGGCAGAAAAGCTCATTGGTTCCCACACAATCGATAGTTTATCTGGGCGTAGTGCTAAACTCGATTGTTATGAGAGCCAGGCTGTCAACACCAAGGCAAGACGCGCTGCTCTCTCTCCTGTTGCGCACCACGCCACTCGCAAAGGTGTCAGCGCTGTCCGTCATGCGCCTTCTGGGCATGATGTCCGCGGGCTACATGGTGGTCCCCCTGGGGCTTCTCCACATGAGAAAAATCCAGAGGTGGTTCCTCCGTCAGCGTCTCGACCCCATACGTCACAAGTGGCGAATGCTGATCATTCCTCCTTCCCTACAGTCAGACCTGTCATATTTGGGGAACTCCCGGACCTTGTCAGCTGGGGTTCCCCTGGGCAAGGTGACATCATACGTGACAGTGTACACGGAAGCATCCCTCACTGGCTGGGGGGGGGAATGTGCGAATCACAGGTGGTGGGAGGAGAATGGCCACACGAGCGCATCCTGGTTCCCGACACTGGTCCAGCTGCTGGCGGGTCCCCCCTGGCAATTGCCGTGGCGCGAGGACGCCCTGTCACAGCTGGACGGCGCGATATCCCACCCCCCGGTGATAACCCAGTGACTGTGGGGCTGGCTGCTGAGCGAGAACGCTTGCAGAGGTTAGGCTTGCCTCCTGCCGTGGTGCGCACTATTCAGAGCACGAGAGCCCATTCCACAACAGCGTGTTACGCGGCGCGTTGGTCTGCTTTCCAGCGCTGGTGCACGGAGAGGGAAACAGACCCCATATCATGTCCCCTGCCTCTCGTGTTGACTTATCTCCAAACATTGGTAGATAACGACCTGGCTCCATCCACAGTCAAAGCCTACGCAGCGGTCATTTCATCCTGCCAAGAAGGCTATGGAGAGAGAACGTTTTTTGCGCACCCCCTAGTAAAGCGTTTGTTGAAAGGGGTCAGACGACAAAAACCCGCCGTGCGCTCTCTCACTCCCCAATGGGATCTGGCCCTGGTGCTTCGAGCTCTGGGGAAGCCTCCTTTCGAGCCCTTGGCACAAGCCTCTCTCAGGTTGCTGTCTCTAAAAACGGCGCTTCTCCTTGCCCTGACGTCAGCCAAGCGAGTGAGCGACTTATGTGCGCTGTCAGTTTCACCGTCCTGTCTCTCCATTAGAGGGGACGGGAGCGCAGCCACCCTACAGCCTAACCCTTCTTTCACACCGAAAATTTTAACAAATTCCTTTCGGTCAAGGGTTTTTTCCCTCCAGGGTTTTTTCCCCCCGCCTCATAACAATGACGTGGAGGAGGTTTCCCACTGATTGTGCCCGGTGCGTGCGTTATCACAGTACGTTTTACGCACGGCGGACATAAGGCGGACACAACAGCTGTTTGTACACTATAGGGAACACTCCCAAGGAGCTGCCCTGTCAAAACAGCGTCTGTCTCACTGGTTGTGTGAAGCTATCACCCAGGCCTATAACACGGAGGGGGCGGAGCCCCCCCAGGGCATCCGGGCACATTCTACAAGGGCGCTATCGGCATCAACAGCTCTGTTCAGAGGCATGTCAGTAGCCGACATCTGCGCGGCGGCCTCTTGGGCATCCCCATGCCCTTTCATCCGTTTCTATTTGCGGGATATGTCCAAGCCCTCTCTGACTCAGTCGGTCCTATCCTCACTCAACGACGGATGATGCCCCGTCGTATGTGGGCCGGGTGCCGAGAGGAGAGCGGTGTCCCACATATATGTGTAGCCTATGTATATATGTACATATGTATATATATTTGTTGCTATCACACATCCTCTCTCACTGCCATGCACGCCTACAATCATGATATGTGCCACTGCATGTGTACTGCCTGGGGTCCTCCCCCCCCTACTCTGGGTGGCTGGGAGGGACTCGGGCATCCCATAATTATCGATCATGTACTACCCTCTAACGGATTATCTGATACAGTCCCCTGTCAGTGCATGAGAGAGAGACAGAGGAAAAAGTTTAGTCTATGTTCCACTGTGGGCTCTGGGTCGCAGGTGGCATTGACTACATCAGCTTCGCCCTAACCCAATAGCGTGGCTTAGAGGGCGAAGCCTATACGAAATAGAACGATAGTTACATTATTGTAACTCAAGATTCTATGAGTATAGGCGTAGCCCTCTAAGATCCGGGCCACCTGCTCCAGTTACATTAGCTGAAGAAAAAGCTTATGTTGGGAGCAGAACTACGGGTCCACTCTGTTTATATACAGTATTTGCGGACGTAGTTGAAGCCCGAGCGGCACGCTAGGGCGGGAAAGAAAATCTTCACGACTGCGCATGCGCGAAGGGATAAACCCAATAGTGTGGCTTAGAGGGCTACACCTATACTCATAGAATCTGGAGTTACAATAACGTAACTATCGTTATCAGCGCCATGGCCAACCCGCAGAAAGCGCACTCTGTGATACTTCAGCTTACGTCGTATTTACCAAACCTGCAGTTCATCCGGTAATCGACGCCTTTCTCCGCCCACTATACCGTAAATTGCGCTGTAGCAAAGCGTTAAGTACTTGTGCTATGATACGGCTGAGTGCAGACTGCGATATTCCCACTGCTGATGCTATGACTGTTTGAAATGATCCTGATGCCAATATTTGTAATGTAGCGAGGAGTTTAACGACTGCTGGTTTGGAATGTGAACGCTGAGTCGGAGATTCAATGTTATCTTTGATTTCTTCCAGTAACTGTAATATTGCATGACTGCTTAATCTGTAACGCATAATGATTTCGTGTTCACTCAACTGAAAAAGTGTGATCCTTGCGGCAAAAATCTTTTCAGCTCGTCTCCTTGGCCTATGTCTTCGTCTTTTATTACTGCTCTGAATAAGTGACAAAATAACGCCAACATGTTCCTATTTACATGTTATGCTTTGTATAGTCACAGTGTGTACAAATAACAAGGTCACATGAGACACAGCCGTCTTCTAACCGTATACATATTGGGAACTATATTCTCAGAAAGGCGAAGCATTGCTACTCTGCTCGGGGCTTCTCAGGTGTTTATTACATTTTTACACTCCCTACACATTACACACAGGCTCGAAATACACACACATGCACAAACAGGACCTTATACATGCACTAATGGAGAGATGTCAGATTCTTTAAATTATGTATATCGAACTCAAGTGCACTTGAAAGCGAACCGAGACCCCCGTTTTCAAGTGGACCAGAGTTTGGTTGTTAGGTCTGCACCAGAGTTTGAATGAGCTTTCACACCACCCCAAAACTGGACTATCCGACGAAACACTCCAGGGTTTGAGATAGCAGAAAGCAGCGCAGTGTTGCTGTCGACAAAAACCATGGAGGTCTGTAAATTGTTAACAGCGGGATTTTTGGTGTGCCTTTCAACACAGTACAAAGACATTTCAATCTCCACAGGATGACTGTTTGCATTGGAATGAGTCTTTAAATAAAGCAGCAACACCACCACCTTTCCTGTGAGGTCGAGAAACATTCATAAAATGAATGTGTTGGATTGCTGTCTCAATGACAGCCAGCCAGTTTATCGTGGGTAAACTCAGAACTCAAAAAAATGTGGCCAGTGGTGGCCTAAAGTTTAGAGAAGTGAGCTTGTGAACAGGGAGTTCTAATTGGTTCAATACCCAGACCGACAGGATAAATCTGGGTGGGGAAGTGAAAAAGCAGTGCTTATCCCTCCCTCATTACCACCACTGAGGTGCCTTTGAGCAAGGACCTTAACCCACAACAAAAAAAATCGCTCCAGCAGATCAGACTGTGGTTGTACTAGGCAGCTTCCAGGTATGAAGTTCTGTGCATGTGACAGGTCGTCATTGCAAATGAGAATTTGTTCTCAATGGACTTACCTGGTTAAATATAGGAAAAAAATAAATAAAAATTATTCCATATTGCTTTCACATAATTTTTTTTAAATCATAATTTTGCATCAACATTAAGCATTTTTTGGACTAAGACTCATGGTATTGTCAATTTAGAAACAGCTTAAGTTAATTTTACATCTGCCCTTAAAATGATACTGAAATTCCCAAAGGATCAGCTCTGATTTTAACGCTTTGTCATATTATTCCCAAGCAGTAAATAAATTGACTCACGGCAGATGTATAACCACCATGGTAATGTGTTTACAGTTATATCTTCCTTTGATATCAGCCATTAGTAACCATTCCACCACAGCTTTATGTGTTTGACAAAACAGCCAAGGCCAAGCATTTTCTAATTAGTCCGTATTATCTTGAAGTTTATTGCAGTCACCCTCTACATGCCTTCACCACAGTCCTTCAAACAATACCTTCACATTAGCATTTTGCCTTGTCTGCTTAACAAGGGTTGAATAGTTTGTATTGCTCTCTGCTACTCATGAGGGAGCCGCAACAGGCCGGAACAGGTCTCTCCATGACCAAGACCTGCCTAATGATGAGTAAAAGGGCCTCTGTGTGTTCAGGCTCATAGATGTGTGTGTGTGTGTGTGTGTGTGTGTGTGTGTGTGTGTGTGTGTGTGTGTGTGTGTGTGTGTGTGTGTGTGTGTGTGTGTGTGTGTGTGTGTGTGTGTGTGTGTGTGTGTGTGTGGCTGTAACACACTGCAGGCAGAGGAGCTTCTGTCAGGGTGTGATTATGCCCATGGTAGCTGCTAGCAGTTGGGTAATCATCAGCGCCTTATTGTTGCCTCTCTTTAAAGACGCACTTTCATTGTTGCTAAGAAGAGCGATAAAACTAGGAAGAAAGATAAAAAGCATGCAGCTAGAGAGAGACACAGAGAGATAGAGTCCACCAGGGATGCTGGAGGGGACTCTTGTTCTGAAGTATGCCTCTGTTTTGTGGGGAAATTATGTTTAATTGTTTTTCTCGCACATATTTTTGTCAAACCCTATCTCCTATTCGTCCTTTTTCTTTTTTTTCTCACCACCAAATACTCCTGCGCTCCATCTTTCACTCCCCCCCCCCCACATAGCTCTTTCCTCAAATTTCTCCTTCCTTACATCACATGCAGAAAATCAAAACGTGGGAAGAATGAAGGCAAAAGGTGGATTGTTAGTGGAGAGACTTACAAGCAACTCATCTCCAACAGTTTTTTTTTTTTTTTTTGCCTCTCGCTCTTCTTCATTGGTGTAAAAGTACAAGGCTGACAGAATGTTCAAAGTGTTCAGGATCAAAGAAGAGCACTCTTCCTTTTTGAGTGATGGGGGTGGGATTGGATCCAGAGGGTTAGCTAGTGTCAGACCGCATCACGCCTCTCTTTTCTCGCTGTCCACAACTGTCTGTCTTTCTCTTTTCCCTTGTTCCCTTGTCCTCTCTTGCTCTTTCCCTCCATGTTTACTGTATCTCACTTTATCTCTCTCCTTCTGCCTCTGTTTTTGTTGGCTTGCTCCTTCTGTCTATCTGTCGCTCACTCTTTCTACCTCGCTTCGCTTCCTGTTATCTTTCTTCCTTAGCCTGTGCTGCATCTCTCCTCATCTTGCCTCCTCTCATTCATCTATCTCCTCTACCCCTCACTGTCATTTATGCAGTTTTTTATCTTCCTTCTTCACTACCCCCTTTCTACCTGTGCCTCTATCTTTCCCCTGTTTCTTTCATTTCCCAAGTAGGCCTATAAGGCGGATGGCTATTCTAATCAGCTGTAGCAGTTTCAAAGTGGTATGACTTAATATTCAAATTAATGGTAAATGATAAATCAAAGGCACTCTAATATGAAAGTGACGGAAATAATCAGAGTCCTTGAGGATCCATGCTTACGCTGAAGGGCTAATTCTGTGTGGGCGCAATGAAGCAGTCAAGTATTCAATTAGGTTTCATGTTATTTCCCTGTTTACCCCTGTAAGCAAAAATCCTCTTGAATTAGGTTTACTACACAGACTGGGGTCGCGCATTTTTTTAGGCACAAAGCAGCAGACGTTTCACCCACAATGTGAGTCAACCTCATGATTTATCACCCAGTTCTTTCTCAACTGTTTCTCAATACTGAGCAAAGCATGTTGCCAATAAACCAGAAAGGCATACAAATGATTTCCAAAGTGGTGATACTGTGCATGTTTTGTTTCTGTTGGCAGACCGATAGTTACATATTGTAACTCCAGATTCTATGAGTATAGGCTTCGCCCTCTAAAAGCTGTTGCTATTGGGTTTATCCCTCGCGCATGCACAGTCATGAAGATTTATTTTGCGCCCTTGTGCCCTGCACTGGCCTCTCTTACGTCCACAGTTACTGTATATTACAGCTGCGAGACCAGACATCTGCTCCCAACATCAGCATTTTTCTTCAGCCAATGTTAGTGAAGCAGGTGGCCTGGATCGTAGAGGGCTATGCCTATACTCATATAATCTGGAGTTACAATACGTAACTATCGTTCTATTTTGTATAGGCTTCGCCCTCTAAGAGCTGGTGCTATTGGGTTAAGGGCAAAGCTGATGTAGTCAATGCCACCTGTGATACCAAAATCCACAAGCTGATAGCATAGACTAGCTCCTCTTCCTTCTCACACTGTACAGGTTTTTGTATGTAACAAAAGTATATTGTTTGCTTTAAAAACTGATAGTCTATCTCCATGACTGACCTGCTTAACATTGTGAGGCCCTGCTGCATGGGTTCTGAAGGTGCTCCATAATTAAGATTAAACTCATCATTAATTAATGCAAAGCACATTCCTCACAGGCACTCTGGTGCAGGAGGATGGAGAAGATGGCATACCAGATCTAATAGCGCATCACATGCAGTTAAGTGCGGATAAGACCGAATGAATCATGGAGACACTTTGCGCAATGAAAGCAGATGAAAAAAGGCACGGAGATGCCCAAGACGCCGTTGTGTAGATGCCAGCCACTGTCATACCTCTGATAATGCTCTCCTGTAGTGTGCCCAGATCCCACTCCCTTTACACTAAAAGCGTGGGTGATAACCTCACACAGCCGGTGAGATAGCCGCTGTTTCTAAGAGCCGTGTGAGTGTTACATAGTGAATGAACAGCTGCTCCGCCTCATGTCTGCCGTGCGTAAAACATACTGAGATAACACGCGCACTGGGCAGACTCGGTGAGATGTGTTTTCTGCTGCTCTGTTATGAGGCGAAAGGAAGAAACTAGTTTGTTATGACTTTTGGCATGACTGAAGGATTTGGCTGTAAAGTATCCGCGCTCCCATCCTCTCTAATAGAAAAGCCGGATGTGAGACAGCACGCACAAGTCACTCACTCTCCTAGGCGACGTCAAGGCTATGAAGAGCGCTGTTGTCAGGAACAACATTCTGAGTGAGATTTGTGCGAGAGGCTCAAAAGGGGAACCCCCAAGCCCAGGGCACTGGGAGTAAATCCCATTAATGTGCTAGAGAACGCACAACAGGTTTCTGTCGTCTGATCCCCTTCAATAAACACTTCACTAAGGAATGCGCAAAAACCCATCTCTCTCCACAGTCCTTGTGGCACAACGAAAAAGGCTGCAAAATACACTTTAAAAACTTAGCTAAATCATTATCCAGCAGTGTCTGAGGGTAGGTTAACATGAGAGGCAGAGGACACAAGGTGGTGTCTGAGCCTTTCTCCACACACCAGTGCTGGAAAGCAGACTGCTGTCAAGCGTAACACGCTGAATGAATAAGACCGCTAATCATTCTGTGACTTAAGATCCGTGTATTCGCATACAGCATATTGGCTCACACAGTGGGCTCGGCTGTTACAGGTCAACATACCCGATTTAACCACAGGGTGGAGCTGTTGCCTAAGTAGCACAACGAGACACCCTAACCTCCCCAAGCGCTCCTGTTCAGCGGTCAGTGCAACAGCCATTGGCTTATCACTGCGGGGTGGGAGATCGCACAGTCCAGCTGCGACAGTGCGTACCTGTGCCATATGGCAGCTGTCATGATGTTCCCGCCAGTAATTGTACAAGAGACGGGAACCAGGGTGCGCTCGTGTGTTCTAGTGCCACTAGAATGGCCGCCAGGCTCTCTTACTGAATGCAAGCCAGAAGACGAGGAGTCAGGGGGACAGAGGGAAAAGCGATACCAGTCTCCCGCCTTCAGAACCATAGTGTGCACTGTGCATTCTCTCGTGAGGCGAACGGATCCACTTTCGCCCTCCCAACCTGTGCCACAGCATCTGAACGAGAGTGGGATTTAATTACCGCTCGTTGTGAGAGGGACCCCCATCCCATTTGCTCCTGTTTGAGGAAATAACGGGAGTAAAACCCGTCGTTCTCCTCTGAATGGACGCGGAAGGTTAGGCTATAGCATACTTTTCCAGCAGCTCCACTAGCTCTGACGTCAGAGCCCTTATCTGAACTTGAGATAGCATGATAGTTTTTACCACGCCGGTAGGAACCTGGAGAGGGCTGGCGAATTGAAGCATATAGCCGTTTGTGATTAGCTTCAACATCCATTTGTTCATCATGGGTAACATGCTTTTCCAAACAGCACAGCGCTTCGAGAGCGGGCGCACGCATGTCTGTGTGTTGTCTGTTTACAAAGCAGTGAGTATTGTGCCTCCTCGCCGCTGTGTGAAGCAATTTGTTTGTTTCGCACAAACCGTGGTAGGCAGAGTCGGAAGTGCGGATGCTGCCCGATATATGCTGGGGATGCATGGTGGGGTCAGTATTTGGATCAGAGTACCGAAAACAAGGCCCGCTAAGGGGGGGACTCAGGACTCTCACCAATCCGCGTGATAAGCTGGGAGGTGGAGAATAACTGAGGATAGTTTTAAAAATTGTTGGTCTTGCATGTGGACAACAAGCTAAGTGATAAAAAAAACAATATTTGTCACTGCCTTTGAAAACTATGACCAAATATAACATTGTTTGTCATTGCACAATCCACCTATGTGGTTGTTTCCTGGGTGAGGACAGGAGGTAAATTAGGCATGGCTTAGAAGTAGCAATGATTTCACAATTTTATAATTTTTTATTTTTTAGACAGCAAAATATTCCATATTTTCTGAGACATGAGCAGCATTTTCAAACGTCCGTGCATTAGTCTGAACATAGTTTTACTGATAGCAAATTACAACAGGGATTGTGTGTGTATTGCAAGTGTTTTATGGTTTGGCATTGAAATGCCAAAGCCTTCTTTTTAAGTAATTAATTAAAAGATGTATTTGAACCTGAGAGGAATTACATCCTGAAGATCACATATCTGTGGTGAGTAATGCACTACAATCAAATCTTAATTTTGAGAAAACAAGTTATGTATTTTGTGCAAGCGCTTCCTTTAAACCTGCCAATAAGATGACACTGAAGATGACACATTTGTTTGCGTCAGTGTCTTTGAGGTCTTTTGAAATGATGCACACTCTCACTGATATGAGACCTGTAATAGCGTTGTCAAATACATGCAATTATGGGCGCAGATGAAAGGCTCAACACACACCCACAGACATGTTGTTCTCCTTACCACCTGATTATGACTTTATGAGAACACCGGTGCTCTGAGCAATAGTTTTTCCTCCCTAGTGTGTGTGTGTGTGTGTTTGTTTGTTTATTTAAATTAGAGGAGGGGCAACAGGGTTATTGGGCTTTTCCTAAAACAGTGGCAGCTCCCTGAGCTGTGTCATTGCAGATTCTCGGATGGTGTTGATAATGCAGGTCAGTAGGGCTGCACAATTAATCGCAATTGTATCGAAATCGCAATATGAACTAGTGCAATATCCACATCGCAGGGGGGCGCAATACTTGTTAATGGCAAAATATGTGTCAAACCATTCTGAATTAAGTGTTGTGGTTCACACAAAATCAAAAAAAAATCACACAAAAAATTCTTTGTTTGGTATAGATCCTCGCAAAAATCACACTATAATCATTTTAATTTCTTTCAATGTTAATAATTTTCAATTAAAATGAGAATAATGATACAAAAACGATCATTCCCTCCAATATTGTGAATCATATCGCAATCGCAATATAAATAATCGCAATTAGATATTTTCCTCATATCGTGCAGCCCTACAGGTCAGGCTAATCCAGCAGAGAGAGAGGTGTGTGTGTATGTTTATGTGTGTTGCACATTAGTCTAATGTGTAAGTGTATTTTACTTTATATGTGTATATATATGCTTGCTTGTGAATGGTGTGCACCTGTATGCATTGCAGCAGTCTGGTTAAAAGAATATATCAGCCACTTGAGTGGACTTGTTTGGACGCTCTCTCTCTTTATGTCTCTGTGTGTGTGTCTCTCTCTCTCTCTCTCTCTCTCTCTCTCTCTCTCTGCATCTCAGCCCAACCAACCACTTTGAAATGCAGAGAGTATCGGTGAAGACTGTAGCTAAGCCAGGGCTTGATGCTGTCTTTCAGATAGGGTGAACTTTTAAAGAGCTGGGGAAATAGCTGAGTGCAGACAGCTGGGGCGGTGGCCAGCAGTTGTGATGAGACCAGAGCAGAGCCAGATCTTGGGGGCCAGCCACAAATAAATGAGGCCGGGCCACTGAACTGGCTGAGGTCTGTCTTTCTTTGGCTGCAGGGAGGGAGGAGTTGAGAGAGCGTGGTTGTGGAGAAACTGCGAAGCTAAAATGCTCTTAAGCAGACAGGGAGTAAAATAAAATATGAGTAGAGATAAGGTAAACTCTGTTAGTAGGATCTATGGAGGGTGAAGTTTGTTGGTCCCAGCGGTCGCTTGGCTATTTAATATGTATGGGTGAATGGAAGCATTGATTGTTGCTTCAGTATTCAAATCACTATGATCTGATGTGTCCACTGCTAATGATGTGTCTCGCTTAGGGAGAACATAGATTTGGTTTGTAAACAAGGCAGCATGCCTGCCTTCCTCTCAACTTCCTTTCTCTCCCAATGTGATTAGGACTGTAATGGGGACATAATAGCATGACAGACAGAAACAGTGCTCAAATGTACCCATCTATACCCCTCTCCACTCTCCCCTTTCTCAGCCCCCCACCATGCTATTGCTCTGACTCTAATTTTGTCTGTCTCCGCTTCTGCTCAGGGAAATACAATCAGAGCATAAGCCATTGACAAATTCCCATTATATGCAATTTCATGGGCGATAAACCCATTCAAAATCAGAATGATCTCCTGAATGTATGCATGCAGCTCCCCAATGAGCTAATTCTGATTTTTTTTTTTTATTTACTCTCATGGAACCCAGCAGACAGATTTCTTTTCTTGAAATGGAACTGGGTGGAGAAATGAGAGAAAAATGCCTGTGAATGAGAGAGCAACAATGGAAGAGACAAAAAAGTGGCTTTCTGACATAAAGGCTTTTGTCTGGAGCAGAAGTTTTTGACATACATACATCTTATTCTGCAGCACAATTTTGCCCAGACATTTAGCTTTAGAACCCGATGCATTTATTAGTTAACAAAAAACAAAGAGTAAATAATATGAATAAGAAATGCTGTTCCAAATGCAATTTATATTGAAAAAAGTCACAGTAGATGGCATTTAACTGTTTCATTCATTCAGCATCACCAAAAGGTGAACACTTTAAGCAATAGCTTCATATCCACTTTAAAGTAACAGAGCTTTCCACAGCTCAAAATTTTACACTATGAATCATAAGCAGTGCTTTTGTCAAATGTTGATGCTCATTCTGGAACCAAGTGCAGTCCTTCTTTGTTCCATTGACATAACAAGTCCCCAGAGCTTCCAAGCCTTTATACTGCTGCAATCAGTAGATTAAAGCAGTAAAGCCCTTACACACGTACATTGGCGTGCACATACTTGGACACACACACCCACACTCTCTCCACAACAGAAATCGTCACCCAGGCTTCACGCTAAGTTTGTTTTTCTCCCTCTATTTGTTTTGTTCTTCTTTTTTTTGGTGTCTAATTTTACCATCCATCCATCTTCGCCTGCTTATCCGGTATCGGGTCGCGGGGGTAGCAGCTCCATTAGGGGACGCCAAACTTCCCTTTCCCGAGCCACATTAACCAGCTCCGACTGGGGGATCCTGAGGCGTTCCCAGGCCAGGTTGGAGATATAATCCCTCGACCTAGTCCTGGGTCTTCCCCGAGGCCTCCTCCAAGCTGGACGTGCCTGGAACACCTCCCTAGGGAGGCGCCCAGGGGGCATCCTTACCAGATGCCCGAACCACCTCAACTGGCTCCTTTCGACGCGAAGGAGTCAGCAGCGAGCTCCTCACGGATGACTGTGCTTCTCACCCTATCTCTAAGGGAGACGCCAGCCACCCTCCTGAGGAAACCCATTTCGGCCCCTTGTACCCTGGATCTTGTTCTTTCGGTCATGACCCAGCCTTCATGACCATAGGTGAGGGTAGGAACGAAAACTGACCGGTAGATTGAGAGCTTTGCCTTCTGGCTCAGCTCTCTTTTCGTCACAACGGTGCGATAAATTGAATGTAATACCGCACCCGCTGCGCTGATTCTCCGACCAATCTCCCGCTCCATTGTCCCCTCACTCGCGAACAAGACCCCAAGGTACTTGAACTCCTTCACTTGGGGTAAGGACTCATTCCCTACCTGGAGAAGGCACTCCATCGGTTTCCTGCTGAGAACCATGGCCTCAGATTTAGAGGTGCTGATCCTAGACTTAAAACACTCGGCTGTGAACCGATCCAGTGAGTGCTGAAGGTCACAGGCCGATGATGCCATCAGGACCACATCATCTGCAAAAAGCAGCGATGAGATCCCCAGCCAACCCTCACCTGAAACGAGTCCGACTTACTGCTGAGAACCCGGACACAGCTCTTGCTTTGGTTGTACAGAGATTGGATGGCCCTGAGAAGGGACCCCCTCACCCCATACTCCCGCAGCACCTCCCACAGTATCTCCTGGGGGACCCGGTCATACGCCTTCTCCAGATCCACAAAGCACATGTAGACCGGTTGGGCATACGACCAGGCTCCCTCCAGGATCCTCGCGAGAGTGAAGATCTGATCCGTTGTTCCACGACCAGGACGGAATCCGCGAGTTCCGGCTCCTTCCCCCACAGAGAGGTGACATTCCACGTCCCCAGAGCCAGCATCTGCCGCCCGGGTCTGGTCCGTCGAGGCCCCTGACCTTCACCGCCACCCATGTGGCAGCGCACCCGACCCCAGCGGTTCCTCCTACAGGTGGTGGGCCCATGGGATTGAGAGAGAGGTGCCACGTAGCTTTTTTGGGCTGTGCCCGGCCGGGCTCCATGGCAAACCCGGCCACCAGGCGCTCGCTGACGGGCCCTCCATCTGGGCCTGGCTCCAGAGGGGGGCCCCGGGCTTCCTCCGGGCAGGGTCACTCTATCTCTTCCTCGTTTATTCATAGGGTTTTTGAACCATTCTTTGTCTGGCCCCTCACCTGAGACCACTTTGCCATGGGAGACCCTACCAGGAGCACAAAGCTCCAGACAACACAGCCCTCTAGTTTTACAATCACATCTATTTCCCATCCATCACCACATTTATAAATGTACACCATATGTTGCTACAGCAACAAGTGCGGTTTCCTGTTCACAGTAGTAGAACATGTCACAGTGACAGGTTTTGTCATATTCAAGATTGGAAATGTGACAAGTATTAAAGTGTCACGATTGAAAAGATGATTCAAAGGCATCATCCCACTGTGGTTTCTCTCTTTTCTTCTCTCAACAGCCCTCTCACACAAACACCATCACACCTGAGAAAGTCACTCTCATTCTTACGCTAGGATTTTATGGGATTATGTCTTTTTGTAATTCCCCCCTTAATGCACAACATACATCACTTTGCCTTTGGTATAAACACTATAAATCTTCTCAATACACCTAAGATGCCTTCCCTCCAACTTTACAACCCCTAATGTGTAACTTTGAAAATGTTTTTACTGAAATGAATACATGGCACTGTGTGTGCATATGTTTCTATTTTATGTAAATTTCCATTGAAGATATGAACAATGAATTGCACCAACCAAGCCACTCAGCACCAGTTACATCCGTGATATGCAGCAGTGACGAAAAATAAATTTGTATGTTGGGTGGTTGCAAGGGGACTTTGAATCAGACTAGAGAGCCATAGGATTCAACACAATTCTATAACTCATACAATTCTACAGGTTGATTAATTAAACACATACGGGCCCATAGATTGTTTACTGCTTTATTTGCACTTGTTGCTTGTGTTTGCTGTGCAAAACTGCACTTAAGTTGATGAAATTTCTGCAGAAGATTAGTGGGCAGCTCTGAATAGCCCCCAGCCTCTTCAGCAATAGGTTTGAGCAACACAGTCATTATGTTACTCATTCTTCATCCATTATTTGACTGTAAACTCAGGCCTTCCTCATACAAATACTATAATTGTGGCATCATCAATCGTTACTGCAATAAACTAATTACATGCATCCAGATACGACTATGCGTCTACGCATCATGACAGTAAGGGCCACTTTTGACATAATGGTCCATCTCCTCAAAGAACAGTATGATGATATTGGCTTTCTGATCTATAACTTAGCTCCATTACAGCATCATTCCAATAAGGCGCCTAATGTCGCTGAGGCAGTTTCCAGGCCTGTCTGGTTTGGTGCAACAGTTGAGATTCAGAAGACTGAAAGTAGCACTGCCAGAGGATCAGCACTCACTCTTATTTGAGAAGGTGGAGATGGTGATTTTATGTGAGTCATTTTTAGAGAGACCTTTACCAAATTGAAACTGACATTTCTGGTAAGACCAGCTACAGTGGGAATTTAATATTTTAAGCACTGAGTGTGCTGGACAGCACCATATACCAAGGTTTTTCAACTTGATTCTTCACATTCCTCTATTTTAGCTTTACTTCAAATCATATCTTGACTTGAACTGATACAAACAAGAATAATGGTCTCTTTGAATCACTGTTTAACAGATTATGTGTAGTATTTTAAGTTGTTTAGACCACCACAGTTTTCATGACCAACTTACTGTAAAACTATACTTTTACTGAGAAACACAAATGTAACACATCTTCAAACAATAAGTTAGAAGCTTGTTTGACAAATGTATAATTTTTCCCCCAATTGGCTCTATGTACAGTATGTCGAAGGACAACTCCAGGTCATAATTTTCATCTTTTCAGTTTGAAGGTTGAGAATTAGCCTATTGTCTTTTATTTTGAATGGTTTATTTATTTTGTGAAGCACTGTGTGACGTCTCTGTTCTTTACTCATCTAGTATCAGCTTCCACATAATTTCAACCTTGGTACTTGGACATTCTGTTCTATGTTCTATGTTTGCTGCCTAAAAAAGATTGATATTACGGCATATACACAAATAACACATTTTTGTTTTTTGACTACACTAAAGAAATTAGCATTTATTTTTAATAAAATATAAAATCATATTGATTAAAAAAATTAAGTGAGAAATACTTTTTAGGGCTTAACTGTGTCACTAATAAATATTTTCTCAGTATTTTACTCAACCTCAAAATTGATCTGCATGTAGACCGATTTACTGTAGTTCACATTTAGTGATGATATTATTTTTATAGTTTATCCTATTATGGGTCTTGCTCCCAGTGCAGCAAAAACAAGCAGTCCCCGCAAACGTTGTACATATCAAAAATTATACAGAGTACCATGTTACTCCATAAAAAACATATTTGGCAGAGTACAAAGACAGACTCTGGCTTGTGATGCACGCTTACCAGATAACAGCCAACTCAAAATAAATGTTGATACAGCTTATAAAGTCTGAACATATGAAGCCTGCTAACAGCATTGATCCTTCCTTGATTTTATGGGGGACAATTAGGTGCAGGGAGGTTAAAGTTCAAGCTTCAAGATACTTTATTGTCATTGTATGGACACAACTAAATTCCGTTGGTGGCAATCAGTGTAGCAGCAGTAAATAAATAAATAAAAGTTACGGCACATTTTATGTTTTATAGGGTTCACTGTCACAATAATTATATAATTACTATTATTATATGAGCAGTAGATGCTTAACTTATACATGTTTGTGTGTGATTTAAAGAGCATACTGTACTTTGTAAATGTTTTCTCATCAACAAAACTTGTAGCTTCAACATCATTACGCATGTTGATTTGTGTGAGCTTCGTGATAAGTCTCATTACAGAAAATGTCTCACCACTGAACTGCGTCGTTTGGGCAACTTCAGTCACAGAAAGAACGTAGAAGGCAATCAAAGTTGCTGATTACACAATCAGCCTCTAAATTTGGTAAACCAGACTTAAAAAGATTCATCCAGGCGACAAACGTAGAAAAGGAAAATACTTTCATGCATTTACATAAATCTAACCCTTTGTATTATATCAAGCTATACAGTATGAATCAGTGACAGAGCAGCAATGCAGAAATGTGACATCCTTCAGTATATAGCCATGTAGAATTACAACCAAAATGCTCACTTTGGTGGATCTTCCTTAATTTTTAATCCTGGCATTAATAAATCTGGACTCAGTACTTATGGGTAATGATGACTGGACAAAAATGATGAAGACTGAAAAGCAACAACTCTTGTCTGTTTAGTTTCCCTAAGTACAGCTGTATGGGTGCAGTCAGCTGTAATCAAACACTTGTGATGACAGTGTATTGTATTCACTGTGTGCAGGACTATGTTTTGCAACGACAAAATAATGTTAAATGGATCATAAATAGCCATACATTGAAACTGACCAACAGGAATAATAAAACATGTCCATATAAGGAGGTGGAAAAAAAGCTGCTCATTTGCATAAACCAAACAATACCCACTTGAAACAGCATTTGCAACGCTGATTTATTTTAACCTTAAAGGTGCAATATGTAATGCTGACAGCTAGTGTTTCAAATAGTTACTGAAGTACAAACTCAAAATACTGGAGAGAGTCGTCTCCCCCGCCCCCTCCTCCCCAGAAACCGAGGTTGCCAGGCTGAGACAGCAGCATCTACAACAATGTTGCTAGACGTTGCTCACATAGCCAGACATTACTTCACAGCACAGCGGAGTAGCTAACGTTAGATTCTGGATATATTGACAGTCATAAAAGCCGTGCTCACGCGGAGCTCTGTACCCAACTGACAGACACACTTTTCAGCTTAGAATTATGGTAGGAACCTCTAAAACACAACAACCTCACCTTCCTCGCCACCCGACGGACAGACACACTTCCTTGACTTAGAATTACGGTAGGAACCGCTAAAAATAACACTACCTTGCCGTCCTCTCCACCCGACTGAACACAATTTATTGGCTTAGAATTACAACAACAATCATTAAAACTAAAAGAAAACTAAAGCCTTTCACCCAGGAAATGCATGTTCCTCAGGAGTGTTTTAATAAAAAAACGTCTTTTTTCTTTATCTTAACTAGTCGTTTTAGTGCCTAATCTTAACTTTTGTCACGGCAAAGCGCTCATATTTTGTGGACTAAATTTAACCATAATGTTCTCCGAAACGTCTGGCAGCTCTAGGAGCTTTGTACCCAGCTCAAAGTCACCTATTTGCGGGTAACTGAACCACCAACTACCGCTGATACAACGGAGGTCTGTAGCCGGTGTCACGAAGCTCTGTAGCAGCTTAAACAACCAGCAACTGCTGCGGCACTGTAGTGTGCCAAATGTCCTTTTAAGGAGCAACACTGTTCTTGTATAGCATGGTAGGTCATTATACACTGTTATAATTATTAAAAAGCCAAAGCAGCATGTGTATACACTCTGTATACCTTCAGTAGCTATAGTGTATCATGTTCTGTCCTCTGCTAATGTTAGCTCCACACGTTTTCATTAGGGCTGTCAAAATTAATGTGATAAAAACAATTTAACGCCACATCTTTTTCTTGATGCACATTCAGTGATTTGGGCCTTGGGTTGGCTACAGGCTCTCTAGTTTGCAAAATCAGGAAGCGATGCAGCAGTAACATTGTGTACAAACACATCTCTTTACAACCTCACTGGGTAACGTGTATCACTATTACATGTGCCCCAGGTACAGGGTTTAACCATGACTAGAAACCAGCCTGAAAATAAAGAAAATCTGAAACAATTGCACAAGAATCTATGTAGCAGAGCCGTTTAGTTGTCATACCTTGGCTATAGCTACATATTTTGCATACAAACATGGGAGTGGTTTACATTTTCTCAAATATGTCGGAAAGCAAATAAGCATGTTTTCCCAGTGTCAAGGTATTCTAGGTATTCTCTCTAAAATGAAGTTGTGCAGGTTTAGAGGAATGTTTGACACAGCTGTGTTTAACATTGTTTTGTTTGTCCCAATTTCCATTCAGTATTTTATTACTGTGGAGGGAGATCATTTGTGAGCCATTGAATTAAATGTTTGGAGCTAGAAAGACTCGCTGGTGAATGCAGCGCTGATTCAGTTAAGTGTTCACACCTTCATAATTGCAAAGTCCTTGCACTGTGCTGTGCTATGTTGGATGAAATCAGTTATTTTCAAGTGTTTCGCCAGAGCCATTATTACCAGAAAATGCCCAATGATGTAAGACTGTTGCACATTTATCTTTGGGTTTTTATTATTATTTTTTTTTTTTTCTTTTCTACTACGAGCCAATTCCAACGAAAAAGAGATGCTGGCAAAGTTAGACAACTCCCAGCTCTGCAGAAGAAAAGCAATCAATCAGCCAGCCATCAAAAGAGCACATACCCAGCATCTAATGAATCACCACACTGGAAGATTACCTTATTGCAGTATAGCAGAATGCAATAATGATAGATGACTATGTTCTTTCGACAGCAAGGATTTTTGTTGGATTCACAGTTAATAAATTAGTCAAAGAGTGTCTTGAATTGTAATGCAACATTAGTGATTTCAACAACAGAGCAATATAGAACGACAATGTTGTATATGTTACATTGTTACTATTCCTGCACAGCATTTCCATATGGATAACTGTGAGTTAAACCTCTTTGCATTTGATGGATGGATTATTTTTTTTAAATCTCAAGACCTTGTTGTGAGCTTGACAGTTCCGTGTCACACTTTTAAAAATGCTTTTTTCTTTTTGAGCAGCACATCATTATTTGTCTTATCTGACGAAAGAATCTCTTCACAAGACCTCCAGCCTCACACCCCCTGAAAGACTTAAGAGGACTCTTGGCAATGCTTTGAAATGTTATTGATATAAAAATAGATACAAAAAAAAAAAGATGTGGCTTGTTTTCAGGTCTGTTGTGGCATCTTGTGCTAATCCCTTTAGAATATCAAAGTTAATGTCTTTTATAGACTTACAATATCATTCTTTTTTAACAAACCAAAACCGATCTTTCAAATCTAGAACAGCCATTTTGATTTAACATGCATTTCAGCATACTGCTTAAGCCCTGTCATTTTGATGAGAGACAGCCAGAGCATTATTAAAATGATAAGAAACAGAGAACAAGGCTGAGGATGTAAGCACAGATATGGGAACAATATGGAACAATGTGAATTCAGGTTGGAGACTGCAGTGTCAGCCACACTCTCAAATAGTGATCCCTACAAAATGAAACATTCTTGGCTTGTTCTCAAACAAGCTTAAATTTTTTTTTTTTTGGGATCAATTATTTACCATAACAAAAAATAGCATAGGCTGTACAGTGTCTGATATTCTTTCTCATGACTACACCAAAGAATTTCTAATAAGGGAAGAAGTTTCACACACAGATACTTCCGGTTTCTGAACTGGTTGCAGTTCCACCAGAGTTCCACTTGGGGCACTCACAGGCCAGTGCAGAATGAATGGGACTCTATGGAGCTATACCCCTCAAAATCCACTTTTCTCAGGATATAATTTTTTGTCTAGTAATTTGAATGTTGCATTCAAAAGGGGAGGCTAAGAAAATACACACTGCTGGGTGTTAGATTTTTTTAAAGTGGCTTTTTTGTTCTAAAAAACCTTTTAAAATATCAATGATGTCATACACATATACTTCCTTTGTTCTCTCGAGGCATCGACAACACAGCTGACAGGTTAGGCTCTCCCTGTCAATACACGTGCTAGAAAGAGGTTTGCTAATGTTTTAAAGATCACGCCGAAATATTCTGACATTCTGGTTCTGCTTCAGATGCCGTCAAGCGGGATCTCCGATCGTAATCAGTCCTTCACTGACCAATCAGCATTCATTAGCAGAATGCTAGCGTGTTATGGGCAACAGCGACTCAACCTGTAAGAAATCGAAAGGATATAAGTACTCAGTCATTCAACTTTCAACCTATAATCCAGTTGAACTTGCAAAAACTACAATCAAATTTGAGATTTCTCAACAGCAATCAGGCGAAAGAGACAAATTTAGCCGTCTATCTACGTAGAGTCCCATTCATTTTGCACTGGACCGCGATCACCCCCAGTGAAACTCTGGTGGAACTGCAACTAAATTTGGTACAATGGGGCTGAATAGGGAGTGAAAAGGCTTTCCGTAGACGGGCTTTGACTACACTATACTTAGCCACAAGAGACTGGAAGTTATTATAGAGGACTGAACTTGACCTCTGAAGCTTTGCAACAGAATATCTATTAATGTAATAGATGCCGTAAACCTGTTAAATTATGGAATTTAATATTTCCTTTGAGTAAAATAACTGACTCAAAGAAAGACATTCACCATAGAATATTCATTGTTCCTTTGTATGCATTGTGATGTTAAAGGGCTCCTCTCCAGCTCTCAGTCTGAGTGGGCTGTTTTATGCATAATGGCAGTTCAAAATGTTCCACATTATATTTTTAAAAGCAGCCTATCTGTCCCACTGTGCATCGGACAGACAGTCAGTACTGAACAATCAAGTCCGCCTTTTCAGGCAGCTTTATAATTAGTCCTCCATGAATAGGGGTGAAACATGAAATCTCTACCTCTTAGGACAGTTTCACTCTTTGAAAACTGGCTTAATTGGGGCCAAACTCTGTTGCTATGTGATCCACTAGGAGGACAGAACATTTCCACATAAAAGAAAAGCAGTTTGCTTTGATACTCTGACTACATAAAGCAGCTAACAAACGGGCCTTGTGAAAACCCTGCTTAGACTTTTTAAACAATGTTTGATATGAACACATTTGTTGTTGTTGTCCTTCACATTGAGTGTGTCCTATTTTACAACACTCCAAATTGTATTTAAAAAAAAAAATGTGAAAAAGATCCTCGAATGATGCAAAACTCCATTGTGTAGAGCAACATTGTGCATGATTGAATTCTATGTAAACTGGAAACATTTTATTATCATTTTGAATTTGCACAGATAATTCACTGTAGGATATATGTAGAAAGTGCAGTGCATGTTCAGATTAAGCATTTTACAAATGCAAGCATAGTCCTTGGGGAAAATGGAACCAAGAGCCGTGTTTCCATTCACATATTTTTAGGCGCATTTTATAGTATTGAATAAGAAAAGCTGTATGGAAACAAAGGACATTCCTCTTTGAGTGACATGTTGGCTGCTATCAGAGAGGAGGCAAGCACAGACTGCAGGCTTTACCCCGCCTCAGCTTCTGCACGCTCCATGTCTTTGCTCATTTTTGGATTGGGTGACGGGTTAGCCTCCGGGAGCCGCCCAATTTATTGTAACCAAATTCCTGAAGACCTCTCTCCATTTTTCTCTCGTAAATGGGAGAGTAGATGTACAAGGTGACTTGTTTTGTTTCCAGTTTGCAAACTCTACTTCTACTCTATTTACTGGCGGATTACAGCCATGCATAGCCTAAAGTGTTAACCTCTGATGAAAGTACAATGTAGCTGTATTCACTCTAAACCAGTTGATGGAAACATGCCTAATTTGCATTTCTTAAAATGCGCATGACAGTTGAATGGAAACATGGCTAATGACGTAAATGAAAAGAAACACAACCCACCATGGAAGAACAGAGAATCTATAATTGAAGCCATATTAATTGTATTCTGAATTTATTATATATTGCATAATACTATGACAAATATCATATTTTCATGTTTCTTATGTATCATTAGTTTATTTCCTTCATGGTGTGTGTTAGCCTTTCTTTTGTCTCTACATCTGAAATGTTAACTGTGAATGATTTATTTTTGCTTCTGAATGGACTAATTGCTCAACACAGTGTCATGTTAAGGACACTTGGCAGTGTGACATGCCTGCTGCAGTCATTGTCAAAGCTCAGTGGTGTATAGGTATAATCACTATTGTATTAGCACAATTACTGTAATTCAGTTTAACCTCTTGTTCAAACATTACAGTCAGTGGTTTACAGTACATGATAGGCAGTCGCATACTGTAGGTTGGCAGCTGGCTAGGGGCGGTGGAGCACTACTTATATATTATTAATTGTAAAGTAGTTACAGTCCATCAGTTGTACCATCCTCCTTCCACTGTGCATGTGCCTTTTGGGCACAGTGCTCAGCAGCAACACACACTACACCACAGAAGCACAGCTCCAGCTTTTCTAATATCCCCTCAGTGCGACCTCAAAGTCATACTTAGTCTGTCAAAGATCCCAGCACATAAGTTGATAGTATGTCTGAGTCAGTTAACCTACACTAAGGCTGACATCTTTTCTCTAGGAGGTTTATAATAATAAAAACATTTAAAAAATGGCTGCACAATTTGTAACCACACAAAACCGAGTGCCAGTTCTATAAATTGTGCTAGTTTACTCAGAGAATATGACCTAATTTTAACTGCACTTTCAGTTTTGTCAACTTTTCTTTTTTTTGCCGCATTATGTGACTTCTCAAAAACAATATTTTTTTTAAAGCAATTTCTTATATAAAACTAAATTTTTGCATCAGAAATGCCTTAATGTCCATAGAAGTTTGAACTCTCTGTTTGCTTGAATTCCGGGTGACCCTGATTGAATCATGAAATATTTATTCCATCAATATCAGACAGAAACAACAGCATCAGGGGCCAGTTGTATTGTGTGTGTGTGTGTGTGTGTGTGTGTGTGTGTGTGTGTGTGTGTGTGTGTTGTTCAGTTATGGATGCTAAAGCTGTTGTTTTAAGGTAGAGAGGTCTACTGACAATGCAGAAATTAATTGGCAGTTTATTGTCATAAAAGTGCTAAATAGACTGTAGATTAAAGAATCAATATAACAGGTGAAACTGTTATATCAACCCGGCCACGAGTGTAGTTACTTTAATGACTGTGTAATCCCATACTGAGCATAATGAAACCAAAGATATAAAAGTTATACAATCATCAATGCACTGTCCACCCACCCTCTTATTATAAACACAAGCATGCTGCCAGTTTCTTAACATTCTTGTTAGAGGCAGACTTCACAACTCAGAAAATACAGTGCAGGCTAAAAGTGTGAGGACACACACTGTACTCCAGCAAATTGAAATTCCAACGCAACACAAACTAAGTGCTGACTCTTAGGTTTAGTTTGTGGGTGTTTGCATCTATGTCTCATGTAAAGATGGTATCCCTTTATATGCATACAGTACCACCCAAGGCTGAACATTGCTGTGAGTCCAACACTACCAAAATTGACTCAAAACACCTCCAAAGTTAAATATCAGCATTTCAACTTTATAATGACTCATCATTTGTGCTGAAGTAAAGCTAAATATATTTCAAATATTTATTAATAAAACATATATTACTATCCTAATACTTAGGGGCTATAGTGTATGATGTCATATCAGTAGTCCATGCTTGTGTATAGGAGCGTAGCATTTCCTGCTAGGGATTTCACCTGACACAACAATTTAACTGTAGATCTGCATTTTCTCCGTTTGGGATCACTGGATTGTGACCTCTGTGTTGCATCACCACTTTATGATTTAGATGAGTGTATTATGATTAGGGCTGTCAGCATTAACGTGTTAATCGTGATGCGATTAAGGGCCGAGCATAATGCGTTAATTTTTTTTATAATCGTATTAATCGCATGCCGCCATTTATTAATTTATTTTCACTTCACTCGGCTTTGCGTCGTGCCTAACAGGCTACTATTTTGCCGTACTTCCTCGTAACACATCCTGCTGCTGCAGGAATAGCAACGCGGATTTCGGTGCCTCATTCTGGTGCCATTGATATGTCTGCACTTCTCTCTGATGCTCTGAAACAGACGTTACAGGCAACAGAAACATCGCTGCAAGTGACGCTAGTTAACACTATACTCGACAGCAGCTAACGTTAGCATACCGCTAGCTAGTAGCTGGATTAAACACGGTTACAATGCTGACAGCTAACGCTAAATGGTGTAAAGTGTGTCTGTATTTGACTGTAGAGGATTCTGACACCGGGATGTAACAATCTGCAGCTGCCGTTGTCGGAAAAACACAGACGGTGCGTTAAATGAAACTGGTAATTTACAGCCTCGTGGTGCATTCAAAGTTGTTGTTAAATGCCGTTTTCCCATCTGGTGGTTGTTTTTGTCATTCAACAGCTATTTACTAGTGAAATAAATTATTGTTATAGTGATTACATTATTATTAAACATTTAATTTTGACGATATGGCCTTAGCAATAAACAAGCCGTTCTTTAATGTTGCCAACTGTTTAGTACCCTTCTTTTTTTTAACTTTCTTAAAAAAATCGGTTCAGGCACCGTTAAGGCACCGGTACCGTTTTAAAAGTACCGCTCTACCACCGGTATCCAAACCAAACAATACCCAACCCTAATATTGACTCTAGATTCAAATGTGTGACTAGATTAAATACATAATAAACAAATACAAATCTTAAAATCAAGTTCATAAAGTAACTTTCTTTGCATTCATTTGATTCCCAATCAAGATACACTGGTAAGAATTGCTTTCCATTGTTAATATGTAACAGTTCTGAAATGCAAAATAATAATAATAATAAATAATTTTAATAATGTGATAAAACATGAGATTAATCGCGATTAACTATAGAAATTCAACGATTAATCGTGATTAAGAAAATGTAATCGTTTGACAGCCCTAATTATGATATAAAATGATTTGCTAGAGTGGGTGTCAATTTTAAGAATACACATTTTCCTGGGATTTTCATGGACAGACGCTGTCTAGTATGACCTCAACCAGGCAGTATCAAGCTGACACAGCAGCCTGGTATCATCAAATTACGTGTGAATAACACACCAAGAAAAAGAGTCACCCGGTTGAATGGCACCGGCACTCCAGGATCCAGCCAAATCTCTGTGAATGCACAGCTTCCGTCATCCCGCTGGAAACAGACGCAGGCATTGAGGCAACCCAGATCACTGTCTGACACCTGCAAACTGGCTATAGCAGGATGCCCAGCAGAGAAATCGCAGTCAGTGTTCAATTCATCCACGCTTTTCTCGTTGCGCCCTCTGATGTAGACTCTGATGTCCCAACTCGTAAAAAACTGACGCTTGGTCAGTGGCTCTCATCGAACGCACCAGGCATGGCAGCAGCTCACCCGCGGCGGTGTAACATGATGTAGTATTAAGAGCGACAACAGTAGCAAGTAGTACGAAAATCCTTTGGTTGGTTGGGGTGGTGGATGGGTCAAACAACACAGGACTTTCACCGGGGTTCGTGTCCCGTTTTTGTCCTGTGTGTCACTGAAACTCAACACCAAAGGCACCTGACCAAGCGTCGCTTTTTGACGCGCTGGGGGTGAGAATGTGTTCACATAGTCGGGATTATAGCCATAGGTCATGGCTGACATCTTCACCATAATGTTTGTTTATATGCACGATCCCTGACAAATAAACTGAATAATAATAATAAGCTGCTGAAATTGCAAGGGTTGTTCACTGGAGTCATGCCTGCAGATTGGTTGGAGGTAAAGTTTTGGACTTAAGTATAAACCTGTAATCATCAGCAGGCTGCCCATGCCCTTTACTAGCTTTCCTACTAGAGCCAGTGCAGCAGCAGATGGACCTGCAGTGCTGCTCTGCACCACAAGGATGGTTGCATGTGTGTCCATGTGTGTGTCTGTTCCTACCCCAGGACTCACCTCTGGCTTCTACCAAAACAGACGGCTCTGGGTCATTATGGCAGGTCCAGGAATGACGAGTAATGCAGTGATGGATTATAGTTGGTGTGAATGCTCCTGTGAGTGTGTGTATGTGCGTGTCTGTGTGAATCAGGTCACCTCCACTCCCTCCTGACCTTCCCCAGTTTCCTCTACACCTCTTCTCTCCTTCTATCTATCCCTCCTTGCCTCCTTCTCAGCAGCAGCTCTCTGCAAAGGTTATTATCACAGCAAGAGAAGCCACAGCCATTTTAAAGTCAGGTAATACACACAGCACACATGTGTTCATTTCACGGAATTCTTCCGTGGGCCCATCACGGAATTTTTTGCGATTCCGTGACTTTGAGTTAAGGGGCCATGTTCATTTCACGGAATTCTGTGATATCAGGTTGATTTTAAATTACGTTTCAAGAGAAACATATTTTGTCCCAAATTATGTTTGTCTTTGACGTATCACAAATATGTTTCTTATCAAAGTCCTTATCAGGAGGATGCTGGTGTGGATTGATGGGTCAAACAAACACCCAAGAGACCGCTGTTTGTCTCCTGTGTTAAACCAAAAGTCAAAGTTGACTTGTTTGCAGTCACCTAACTTGTGTATGTAGTTTTGTTGCTGGAACAACTTTTCCCTCAAAATGTAATTGAGAATGCAGTTTTGTTGTATGGGAATGTCATTTTTAGGAAACAGAGATGGGAAAGCGGCCTCATCTACGCATACTTTTTTTTGCGTCACAAACCAATGCATTCTATTTTATTTAACATATCATAGTTTTTGTTTTATCTAAAATCTTAAATTGAAAAGTAACTAGTAACTGCAGCATGTTAGAAGAATAAAGTAGCATTAAATTGATGTATTTATGTAGGCCTACAATACTTTAGTAAATGGGTGAGAGACGTATTTGCTCTTCATGTTACGTAGTTAAGTGAAGTCAGGCAGATGAGATGATAAGCATGCGTGCAGGTCAGGATTGAGCAGAGAGCTGGGTGTCTCGGTCGAATGAGCCACATTGAAACTGCATTATTTGACAAATAGTGAGAGTTCAGAAAGCAGATAGAAGAATGAACCATAGGAAGTGTTATTTTTGTCATCTATATTTATGACAAAAAACAGCAGTTGTAATGTAGCCATGGCTAAATCAGGCACCAGGGGCTCACTGGCCAACTGGAACAGTGGGCGGTTGCCTGGTGGGCTCGTCAGCACTGATATATGAAAAGTGAAAAACAACTCCATGCTGTTTTTTATTTCTGCTGTTGACTGGCTGGCTGATTCCTTAATATGTGTGTGTGTGTGTGTGTGTGTGTGTGTGTGTGTGTGTGTGTGTGTGTGTGTGTGTGTGTGTGTGTGTGTGTGTGGGGTCCAAAAACCGGGAATACAGTATACTTGTAGGATTAGGGATATAATTAGGTTATGGTTAGGCAATTTTTACGTTAATCTTGATCACTATAGCTACGCGAGTACTTTCGATAGAAAAAAACCCGACCCAAATCAGTGCAGGCAACACGGAGTAGCTGCAGCTACGTGTACAAGCGTCCCCTGAGCTAAAACGGCAGTTGTCGTGGCAAGTTTTAGAGTGCCTTTGTGCCTCTTAACAGACACAAAATGCAATTACTATGTCTGTGCCACATGAACAGGGCCCTTACGTGTCAACAAGATGCGTTTTCAACTCAGACATTGTTTAAATTCACCTACCCTTGATCCTGCCGGTGGGTAGCTTGGCCTGTTAGCTGCTAGCTGTTAGCTGCTATCTGCCGTCCGTGATAAATGTGTTCAGCCAGGCTTTTGTAAAAAATCATCACGCAGCAGTTCCGTGTGTATTTGTAGCTCATCCATTTTGTGTGTGATCGATCTGGTGTTGGTAGGTAGGAGGCTTGTCAGTGTCGATCTGTGTGGTAGCTAGTTCCCTTAGCCAGGCAAACAGCCTTCGTCCCCCCCCACAGCCGACAAAAATCCCCCGAGCGCCCGGTGGTCTGATGGATGTCCTGCATAGGACAGATCATGCCTTCGCAGCGAAAAGTTTAGTTTATTTCCCCCTCAAAAATAGGTAATTGAGCACTGTAGTGGTTATGACCATATCAGTGACTATGTAACTACATGGAAACGGGATAAACGATATCTGTGGCTTGCACAGTAATAGCATTACTGAAGCTTAGCTGTAGCATCGCGCTGTCTCCCGGGAATTCAGTTGGAGCAGGAAAAGGTAAACAGTAGTGTGCAGATCGGAGCGTAGTGTGTGAAGAGCGGAGTTGTTTACAAGGGAAGAAGCTTGGAGTAACGTAACTATGGAGAATATAGCAGATACACAACACACGGAAGAGCCTTTTGAGTTTGATGGTCGTCCTTATTTATTTCCGAACCCGAGTATACAGACAAAGAACTAGCCTCACAAGAGTTGGAAAGAATGAGACAGACAGAGGGGCAACAGGCAGATGAACTTGCTGCTCCAAGCGCAAGCTAAAGCTAGCCTTCAGTAACTGGAGGATATAGCCACACCACCGCCGCTCCATGGATTGTTATTGGGATGATTATCACAGAAGTCTGGCTGAATACACTCACCGGAGGGCAGCTAGCAGCTGCTACATCACTACTGTTTTTTTTAGGGGGGAATAAACTTCAAGACGTGACATGACCTGTCCTCTGGAGGACATAGCCACACCACCACCGCTCCATGGATTGTTATTGGGATGATTATCACAGAAGCCTGTCTGAATACACTCACCGGACGGCTGCTAGCAGCTAACGGCTATCAGCTAGCAGGGCAAGCTAGCTACCAGCGGAATCAAGACAGGGACCAGGGTAGGTGAATTTAAACAATGTCTGAGTTCAAAACGCATCTTGTTGAAATGTAAGGGCCCTGTTCATGTGGCACAGACATATTAATTGCATTTTGTGTCTGTTAAGAGTCACAAAGGCACTCTAATACTTGCCCAGACAACTGCCGTTTTAGCTCAGGGGACACTTGTACACGTAACTGCAGCTTCTCTGTGTTGCCTGCACTGATTCGGGTCGGGTTTTTTTCTATCGAAAGTACTCGCGTAGCTATAGCGATCAAGATTAACGTAAAAATTGGCCGGAATTCTCCTTTAAGGTTAGGGTAAGGGGAAGCATTATGTCAATGATGGGTCCCCACAAAGATAGTGAAACGCACTGCATGTGTGTGTGTGTGTGTGTGTGTGTGTGTGTGTGTGTGTGTGTGTGTGTGTGTATGTGTGTGTTTATATGCGTATATAGCTGCCACAAGTCCCGGGATCCAGCATCAGCCTGCTAAAATGGCTACTGCTACCACTACCACTCTATCCACGCTGGCCTATGAGAGCTGCATCGGTTTTAACTACGACAGTATACTGCTAATTAAGGCAAACAAACAAATAACCAACCTTAAAGAAGACATCTAACAGCTGTCCGAGGAACTTCGGAAGAAGGACTCTTTGCTGTCCAATTACATCGATCTGGCATGTGGACAGTCTCAGAAGCTGGCTTTGCTCGACTCAGTCCTGCAGGACACGGTGGCATGGGACCCTGTCGCTTGTCAGCGGCCCTCCTCCTGCTCTACTCGACATCATGAGTCAACTTGGGTGGACGTGGTGGTCTGCAGTCGCAAGAGGGGCTCTGACGGGACCATCTCTCCACCTCTCCTGACTCTTCTTAAAGCAGCCATATTATGCTCATTTTCAGGTTCATATTGTATTTTAAGGTTGTACCAGAATAGGTTTACATGGTTTAATTTTCAAAAAACACCATATTTTTGTTGTACTGCAGTGCTCTCTCTCACTGCTGCAGCTCCTCTTTTCAGCTGGTCTCTGTTTTAGCTACAGAGTGAGACCTCTTTTCTTCTTCTTCTGTACTATCTTTGATTGCACTTGCACATGCCCAGTAGCTCAGATGTAGATCATGTCAGCTAGCTAGCTCCACAGACAGTAAAAGAAAGGCTGTTTCTACAACTTCAGTCAGTTACAAGGCAGGATTAGCTGGGAGACTTCTAAATGAGGGCGCACATGGAAGTAGTTCTTTTGTAGATTATGGTGAACTTGTGTGTGTTCTAGCAGTGCTTTGCTATTGAGAACGAGGTAGCATGCTAGCGTTAGCATGCTAGCGTTAGCATTAGCGTTAGCATGCTAACGCTAACGCTACGAGCTAATGGTTGCGGTTAGCCTGCTCGTTTCGGCTTGTGATGTCACAAGCCGTGCCGATTTTTAACAGCTCACCCAGAGACTGAAGGCAGGACACATTCAGAAACCGTATCTCACTCTAAACAGCATGGATGGATTTTTTTCAAAGTTTGTATGTGTGTGGAAGCACCAGAGACACAAAAGAACACCCTAAATCCCAGAAAAAGTGATTTTTTCATAATATGGGCACTTTAAAGAGGCCGTGCTTCGTCACTCTGGGGGGCTTCCTCGACCGGACCTTGCAGGTAATCCTCCACCCGGTACCGATGTAGGTGGCTCCTGCCAGGAGCCGCCCGCTCTCACTTTCCTCATCCCCTTTTCGCCCCCACAACTCTGATAGTGGGCGATAGCATCACCAGGAACATACGCTTTTTCAATGCCATAACATGCTGTTTTCTGGGAGCAACAGTCCCAGTCCTCCTGGACAAACTGCCTGGTCTACTGCAGTCTCTCTCCTCCTCCATAACTTGGGTGATAATCCATGTGGGCAACAACGATACGGCACGTCGGAAATCTGAGCTGACAAAAAATGATTTTATCGACCTTTTTAGCCTTTTACAGCGCTGCAGGAAATCTGTGTTTATCAGTGGTCCCCAGCCAACGGTCTCCCGCGGCGCAGAGCCCTTCAGCCGACTACTGAGCCTAAACACCTGGCTCCAGTCCACCTGTTGTGCCCATAACTTCAGATTATACAGGAACGATGGTGTCCACCCAAACAAGCTGGGTAGCTCAATGCTAGCGGCTAACATACAGCACACAATACAGGCCGCCCCATGTGATTGACTGTTTACATCTCACATTCCCTCCGCAGAGTGTTCTTCTTTCACTAACACTTCTTTCTCTCAGGACAATGTTAATAGTGTTAACCCCCCCTACAGCCCAGCATTGGTAATTACACATTCTATGCTCTATTCTCCCATACAGACTATTTTAACAGTTAGACTGTCCCCCCCGGGAAAACGTTCAGGGGGATCAGTTTCCAGGTATCTGCGTCCCCTGGCCCGGACCTCTGCTGTGCCTAGCAGTGGGTCTGCGCCTCTCAGGATGGCACTGATAAATGCTCGTTCCATCACTAACAAGTCTTTTATTCTGAATGATTTATTTATTGATAAATGCCTTGATTTCTTGTTCCTGACGGAGATTTGGCAGAGAAACTTGGAATACGGCCCGCTAATTGAACTTTGTCCACCAAACTGTTGTTTCACCAGTACTCCCAGGTCCTCAGGTCGGGGTGGCGGTTGTGTATAAAAACGGCTTTCAAAGTCGGACAGTACCCACTGGGGTTTTTTCCTCATTTGAACTGCAGGTAACCAAAGTTGGTCGTTCTAATCCGTTTTATTGTATTTTAATCTACGACCTCCTGGTTAAAACAGTGTTTTTTTTATCTTCTATTATTAGGTTGGATAAAGTGGTTATGGTCGGAGACTTTAATATTCACGTCAATGACATGTCTTGCACTTTTGCTGCTGATTTTCTTAATGTGACTGAGTCTTTTAATTTTATCCAACATGTGTCTGGTCCCACACACGTCAGCGGTCATACTTTGGACCTTGTTTTTACTCTTGGTCTTAATCTTGACTCGGTTTGCTCTGAGGAGCTGCATATTACTGACCATGACTGTGTTTTCTTCAAACTGTCTTTTCCTTTAGATTTACTGCCCAGTAAACATGTAAGATGTTCTCGCATTTTAAATCACTTCTCAGTTGAGAAGTTTTCTGCAGCTTTTGACCAAAGTGCAGTGCTGCCTTCTCATGCTGATATGAATTGTCTGGTCCACTCATTTAACACATATTGCTTATCAATTTTGGATGAAGTGGCTCCAAGTAAAATGCGTCGCGTTTCCTCCGTCAACTCTTCCCCATGGCTAAATGACGTCATTCGCTGTTTCCGGTATCATGTCGGAGGGCGGAACGACAGTGGAAATCCTCCAAGCTTCATGTTCACCGGCAGTATTACAAAGACCTCTTGACTGAATACAACAACATGGTTAAGGAGGCGAGGACATCTTACTTTGCTAACCTCATTTCTTCCAGTGAACGTAACCCTAAAGTCCTTTTTCAAACCATCAACAATATTGTCAATCCTGCTCCTCCTGAAGTGCAGGTGTTTTCAAATAAGGACTGCAATGACTTTCTCTATTTCTTTGTAAATAAAATTATTGATGTCAGAAATGGCATTATCCCCTCTTCTACTCCCTATTCGGTTCACTTGACCCAGCCTCCAATCTCGAACTGTTGTGCTCCGATTTCGCTTAATAACTCACTGATCTGGTTAGCAGTATGAAATCTTCCTCGAGCCCAGTAGATATTATACCAACTTCCTTTTTTAAAAATGTTCTTGGGTCTGTGAGTACTTGGGTTCTCTCTATACTCAACAGCTCTCTGCAATCTGGTTGTGTCCTTTCATATTTTAAACATGCAGTTGTTCAGCCACTACTAAAGAAAACCAACCTGGATACATCAATTCCTGCAAATTATTGGCCCATTTCCAAGATGCCTTTTATTTCCAAAATGTTAGAAATAAATGTTGCTAAACAGCTCACTGCTGTCTTGAATAGACACAATATTTTAGACAAATTTCAATCTGGCTTCCCTCAGGAACACTCAACCGAAACTGCTCTTCTTAGAGTGTCCAGCGATTTATTAATGTCCTCTGACAAGGGTGAATGCTCGGTTTTGGTGCTTCTGGACCTATGCGCAGCTTTTGATACGGTGGATCATAACATCTTGAATGACAGACTTAAGCACTGGGTTGGTATCTCAGGGATCGCCCTGGATTGCTTCACCTCTTATCTTTCAGATAGAAGTTTTTCTGTGTCACTTGGTCCATATTGTTCAGAAAATGCTGCCCTTTCCTGTGGGGTGCCTCAGGGTTCTGTGTTAGGTCCAATTTTATTTGCTTTGTATATGCTTCCCCTGGGACATATAATTAGCCAATTTGGAGATAGCCGCTATCACTTATATGCTGATGACATCCAGCTATATGTCTCTTTTAACCCTGATGAGACTGACAAAGTGTTGGAACTGCTCAAATGTTCCATCCATCCAGGATTGGCTGTCAAACAACTTCCTACAGCTCAATGAAGATAAGACCGAAGTCCTTATTGTTGCTCCGGACACTACAGCTTCCAAGGTTACTCAGCTCTTGGGGTCCCTTTATTCAGCTGTACAGTCCAAACTGAGAAATCTTGGTATTATATTTGATAATAACATGCATTTTGATCATCATATCAAATCACTGACCCGCACATGTTTCTTTCAATTAAGAAACATTGCCAAACTTAGAGCTGTTGTTTCGCATTCTGAGCTTGAGATGATCATTCATGGATTTGTATCATCCCGGCTTGATTACTGCAACTCCATTTTCACTTGTCTTAGCAAGTCCTCCCAGGACCATCTACAACTAGTCCAGAACTCTGCTGCTAGGCTGTTGACCAGGTCCAGCAGGATGTCGCACATCACTCCAATTTTATACTCATTACACTGGCTTCCGATCAAGTTCAGGATAAAATGTAAAGTTCTTGTTTTGGCCTATAAAGCTTTGCATGGTCTGGCACAATTTGGTACGTTCTGCTCTTCACATTGAATGCTGAGCTGACAGTGTTCTGTATAAATCTGTGAAAATGTGAACCAGACAAGTGAGCAGTATGCTGCCTTCAAGGCTATGGTTGAAGAATCAGACTGTTGAGTTGAACACATAAAGAAAAAAGGCAAATATTTAGGAATTTAAAATAAAAACTTGTCACCCATTTAAAAAAAAAAAATCTGAAATACAAGTGTGGTCTTGTATTATGTAGCTGCATTGCATTCTATTTTATTGAGGCTATTTCCATGTTATTTGTACTTTTATCTACAATGATGGACATGTGTTTAAGCATGAATAGCTTCTGTTTCAGTAATTTATTTTAGTTTGTCTAAGTAATTGGGTGTGGGTTGCACTAGCTACTCATAAACCCATTATGAATTAATATATAATACCAGGTTCAATCCCTACCTTTGGTGATTTTGTGTAATTTCTATGTATTTAGCCTAATTTAAGCAAATCCATGGCTGTTTTGAATATACAGAGCACACACTAGGGACTTCGAGATTACTCTGCAGGAGTGGTTTGCAAGGTTTCTTTGGATGTTTTTGAAAGTGAAAACTTTATGAAACCATCACCATTCAAGTTAACCACAGCTGCTGTTCTTTGTGTCAGCCTTTTAAATCTGCAGAGAGTGGTTATTTGATACTAAAAGGTTGGATTTTTGGGTGGACAACACTTTAAACAAACATGTGCATTATGGATTTTGGGTTATTGAAGGCGACTAATGACAAACTGATTGTGTCCTCCAGATCTTGACTAAAGACCACATTACTTGCACAGGGTAGAGACACTGTAGGCAGTGGCGTTTTTGGCACGGGTGAACCGGGGCGGCATTTTTCATGACACATGGGGGGGTGGCACGAGCACTTAAAAAAAAAGCTGTTTTCTATCATTTCACCATGTGGGGAAATGGCAAATTGGCGCCCCTGCTTGCTGAGAAGGTGCCGTGCACACACTGCACAGAGAAGCTGTGTGAGAAGGGGGGAAGGGGAGGGGGGAGCGAGGGACAGTTCACCTCTGGGTCGAACGGGTTGCTGGGCATAGGCGCCGATACCGTTGGTGCTCCGCTAATACTGAGCACCCACGAAGCTGATCGCGGTTATGTGTCAGTTAAACTCTTCATCTCCAAACCTATCCTGAGTTGAAAGATATAGCCTACTTTACGGCTTTATTATCGAGTTGATAAGCGTGTGTGTTCATGTCGGCCGTCTGAAATGCAAACATTTTTTGACTACTTTTTTTTAAAGGGCGTGCGCCCGTGAGCACCCACGGAGGAAAAGAAATTGGCGCCTATGTTGCTTGGTCTCCCAAATGGAACGGTCCGGACAAGGGGGGATGATAAGGATCTATCGGAGATCTACCCCAACTTTTGGACTGCTCTCAGTCACTGTGGCTCAAGCAGAGAGGAGCTTTTCAAAGTTAAAGTTGATCAGGTCATACTTGAGGTGAACCATGTTCGAAGGGGGTCTCGCCCTGGGTGTAATTCAATGTAGAACTGCCCCTGGCTGTAGGAAAACTGCCTTGTCGACCAAATCAGTCTTGAAATTTGAAGGACGCAGACTCTGAATTGGAACAGAACTCTGATTTATTTGAGGAAACACATAGCAGTTTACACCATCCCAAGGCCAGGTATACAGGTAGCAGCAGCAGATGGTAAATAATATTTAATGCTGTTTAATGTCAAATGCATGTTTTCTTCAATAATAGTGATAATAAAACAATATAGATGTCGGTCTATTAAGGTTATTATTAACTATTCTGAACAAGAGTGGAATCTGTGTAACGCACGCCAGTTACACCATTATTAGACAGTGTTTGGATCTTTATCAGCTATGCATTAGTTACATCTACAAGTAATATTAGTACTACTTCTCTTTCCAACCTCATGCTAAATCCTGCAGGGCATTTAATGCCCTTTCAACAAAATAACACTTCATTATTAAACATGTTAATAAATCAAAAATAATGTAAATATAGACACTTGTGCCCCTGTCATTTACACTGAAATTTGTGCATAAAAACCTGTCTGAAAAAGTCACAAAATTGTTTTTACGCTTGGTTGAGGTGGAAAGGATCTATAAAAACAAAATGCATCAAAGTGCAATGGAAAAAGGCTTAGTGAAGTATTCATGACGCACATAAAGGGTGTAACTTAAACGTCCACTGAAGCTTATGCTCCACTAAAGGGACGAAAAATGATAACAGACAAAAACATGTGCATACTGATGAGGAGCCTGTAACGTTCCTCAAATAATACATAAAACAGACATAAATGCCATATTTACATCATGTTTTTCATACTTCATTCTCATTTTCTTTTGCCTAATTTCTGGAATGTACATATTAATTGACCAAGAATGTGCGCGTGCACAGATTTGACTGTGCCAATGCTGAATGTAAACACACAAGGGAGTACTGTTTTAGCTTCTTGGATTACAAAGATGTGTCAGCTGATACATGAAGGTGGTGAAGATCCCTTGGGTGCTGTATGGTGCTCTGCCCAGAGGCCCCAGGCTTGTCATTCCTTTGCTGTACACATTTACCCTGTAATTCACCCAAGAGAGAGAGCGAGAGATATTAATTTCTGTCAGGGGAGGTTTAGAGAGCAGATTCTCGTTTAGACGATATTATTAGATATGAAATAAGGCTATTATCCCAAGAAATGAAGCCCCTGCAGTCTCCCTTTAACACCTAATAAGCAATGGGTCATTCAAGCTTTTATGTTGGGTTGTTATTGACTTTTGTGGCTTGTGGCAATTCTGTCTCCCTTAATTATTTACTCTGCCCTTTAGCCTCCCTTCATCGCCTCTGTTTCTATAAACTATAAACTATGCAGATAAAAACGTGTTTATGATGATGATGAAGATGATGAACGCGTAAAGTAAAAAAGACTAAGATGACGAAGATGAAAAGATAAAAATAAATATGACTTGGGGAGAAAAAGTGTGTCACAAGGGAGGACTAAAATGAGAAATCTCCAACAACTGCCTGCAATTACTGTGCCTTCTTGTCCATGGCCTCCTAATTAAGAGAACAGAGGGAGAATGCAGATTAGATGGGAGGGCCTGGAGATAGGCCTGTGGCTCTCCAATCCCCAGAGAGAATCTCATCCAGGGAATCACTCTGTTTATACAAAACAATGAGAGGGTAGAGTGAGAAACACAGAGGAAGCAAGAGAAAAAGGATAGACAAAACTTGAAATTGGGGGAGGGGGGAGAGAGAGAGAGAGAGAGAGAGAGAGGATGTGGAGGCACACCAGACTGCTAAGGAAAGGAACAATTTAGATTTGTGCATGTATGTGCGTGTTTTTACTTTCTTCCTAAGGGCCCTTTTACATTTGTGGTTTTGGTAAAGCTTATTGAGAAATTCTTTTGTGGATGTTCAGCAATTTTACCCACTTACTCATGGGTTAAATCCTTCTCAGCACAGACACTCAGCCTTTCCAACTGCCAATCACATGCAATTTTAGTTAGCCTTTTTGCTTCTAATGGTGCTGCTGCGCTGTAACAACTTGGCAAAAAAAATAACAATGCTGTAAGAAGATGCTTGCTGTGTTTGCTTCCACAAGATGTTACATCTTTGGAGGTTGGTAGAAATAGGATTGTGTTTTCTCACATCAGACATTTATCTTTGCCACATAACAGTTGTTAATGATTTGATAATTATTATTATATAAATCTTTTTCACATAACTGTTTCTTGCCATAGGCGCCATTATCAGTAAATGACTGCAGTGTACATGCAGACTAAAAAATGAGAACAATCTGATCTGGCAGGTATTTGACCTACTTGTTTGATTTCCCTCCTTTGAAGAAACAGCTTAGCTATATAAGAAGCACATCAGTTGCATTTCCAAAGCTGTGCCTCTGGCTGCTCGGGATCGAGACATAAATCAGTCTCAGCAGGGGGTTCCTTTAAAAGGAAACTATACTTTACGGAGATTTGCACTTTGAATATGTTCATGTCAGAAACATGGAGTTACCCAGGAACATTTCAGGGTTTACTGTACATGCTTCAGGAATATATAAAGGGGACACAAGGGCGCTGGATTGTTATGCAGCTTTTTGTTCCAGATGTTGGTCTGTATTTAATTTATAAATACAGCTGAATGATAGGATCTGCTAGGAATGCATTCATATTTGGCTGCTCTCTTGATAGCGAGGGTTGCGCAATATACTGTAATTTGAGACTGCCGTCACCCAGAAAACGCCCACATAGGTCGATTGTGCAAGAAACTCATAACCCCTATTCACATTTGCTATTATTTGGCAATGCAGGAGCAAACGAGGAATTGAGGTGACAAAGTATAACAACGCCAAATTCCACATATGGATACAGGATGTGGTGGTACGAAAATGTATGCACCCCGTTACATGTGATATTTTATGAAAATAGGCGGCCGCCGGCTGGTCACATGACGCCGGCTACAGAGCTCCCTGAGATGTTGCCGAATCAGTGGCCGTTGCTAGTTGAGTTTACCCAACAATAGGTTACTGGTAGGTGGCTACAGAGCTCTGTGATATGTCGCCATATCAGCGGCAGTTGCTAGTTTACCCGATAAAAGGTGACTGTGAGCCGAGTAACGCCGGCTACACTCTGGCTGCGTGGCGTGAGCGTGTCACCTGGGTGGCGTGTCCGTTTTTATTTCGGCTCCCATGTTAACAGGTTAGAGCTTGCACACTGCCTGCATGACACGCACATCTCAGGCGCGGCTCGAAAACGCATGCATACTAGAAATAGAACCAACGGCTATTTCTCACGCGACACGCAAACATGCTGGAAGCGTTTCCAGGCAAAGTCGAATAGGAAAAGATGTTTATATGTCATTTTGACGCAAATACATATTATTATTACATTTTGATGTTTGAAAGTCTCTAGGTTTTGACATAAATGCAGGTATAAATAGATGTTCAAATATTGCACCTGTCAATACAGAACAAAATATTCTGTAGCCTATTTTGCCGTCAATACTGCCGACATTGTCTTTGCTGTAATCAAATTGGTATATATTTATTTTTAACATGAAGTATACTACTGCTTGAGTGCAGGGGAAATGGGAAACATACATGTGTACAGACAAGGCTAGCGGTAGCAGCGCCGCGTCAGACACGTTTCTGGTGGGCAAAGACATAGCAAACGACATGCAGCCACCACGCAACTGACATGCCACGCTCACGCAGCCAATGTGTAGCCGGCATAAAGGGCACTGCGAGCTGCCGTTACAGTTAAGTTTAGGCGACAAAAACTGAGCGTCATGTGGCGACAACATTTAAGTTTATTGGAAGTTGCCAAGTAGGTTTTATATTGGGTCTTGTTTGTCTGACTCTGTGTCTGTTAGTTACACTGTAAAAAAAAAAACAAAGGGGAGGAAACTCAAACAAACTTCAAAGCTGTTAGTATATTTACTGTAATATAAAGTTAGGTTATGGCCAAAGAAAGAACTGGGCAGTTTTTGATGTACATAGCGCCACCATGTGGTCACATGTAAAGCACTTCACAATTTTGCCGTAGAAAAACTTATTTCAGCCCTACAAATCGATTTTAACCTTCACTGTGGAGGATCCTGAAAAATGCAATTGTTTTTTTTTTTTTTTATTAATTTAGTAATTTTTATTAATTACGGTCAGAATATCTATCGCCATGTAGGGTTTAATGTAAAATAATGTAATTATTCTTTATTACCACAAAAAAAAAGGATTGTGCAGCTTTGGTGTAGTTCTGCTTGATGGGTGCTTTTTAGATTGTATACTGTATGTTTTGGCAGCATTCTAGTTAAAATGTTTTTTGTTAATTGGCCACATCTACTGCTGTTCATTTATGTCCAACATCTCAGTGGGATAACTCTGTCCAAACGATCTGTATTTTATATTGCAGTATTACAACCCTAGCTTGTGTCAAAATCCCTGAAATACCCCTTCAAATTTACAAAATATAATTAAAAGAGTAAATCTGTTCTTGAATGAGGCAATTTCACACCATTGCGTTTAATTTATGTACACAGTCCTCAGAGTCATTTGGTGTGTGCTCATACTCTGAAAGTCTTAATTAGTCATCCATCACTTCTTGAAAGGCATCCCATAATTTAGAAGATGAGTTATACAGAGAAACAACTTAAGTGAAGAGCATGGACTTACTCTCACATAGACTCATACAGTTGCCTTGCTCACAAGGACAAGTCCTTCGATCTATCACACTGCACATCCTTGTACTTCTGCAAGGAATTCATCTTGTTACCCTGTAGGTTTTCACCTTCAACATTACTGCTGCGGCTAAACCAATCCTCCTCAGCACGGAGCCTCTCTATGCCTGAACTCTCAAATAGAACTGAATAGCAAGAGGTGGGATGACCCTCAGGGGCCAACTCAAAGCATTTCTTTTGATTGAGGAAGCTCAGGTCAAACGTTTGGCAATGTACAGATGTGGTGTGACTCACAGTATGATTGGCTTTCCTAACCGTGGAGCCCTGGGGCATTTGCATTACTAGTTGACCCATAGATGCAATTGCTGTACCTTTTATGATGGCAAATAGTGTGAGAGCAAAGGAGTGGTGACGCTGTCAAGGGCGGAGCTAGGAGATACAAATACCTTTCACATCAAAATATGATGCTGTTTTTATGCTAATCCTTTTTGACTTACACTTACGGTGCTTTTTCATACTGTAAATCTACAGTATATCATGTGTCTAAGATGAATGCAATCTTCATGCTCTAGTAGGAATGAGATTTTTGCTGACCACTGCATTTTGTGTTTCAACTATAAATTATATAAACCAACTCAAAGAGAAGAAGCTATCACCTAGCAAGAAACAAACAAAAATGTAAGTTGCATGATGGACCATGCCAACCCTGTCTCCTAAAAAATGAAAACTACATTCTCAATTATGTTTTAAGGTTAGCGGTTTTTTTCCAGCAACAGGTGCACAATGTAAAACGGTTGTTGGATTAAAACAAAACTACTTGGTAAGGTTTAGGCAACTAAACTGCTTGTTTGGGTTTAGAAAATGTATAGAAATATGTTACGTAATTTAAGTTACGTACATAAAATGCTGTTTGTTTGACCCATCCATCCACACCAACCTCCTCATTAGGTGGACTTTCATGGACTTTGACATATTTGTGATACTTCAGAGACATACGTAATCCAGGACAAAGTACATTTCCCTAAAAGCGTAATTAGGAATGCAGTTGTGTTGTATGGGAACATATTTTTTAAGAGACAGGGCTGACCATGCTGCTTACCGCAGGAACATTGTGTTGCTCGGAGAGTTGTGTGCAATTACACCTTAGCCAGGTCACTTATGGTCTAAACACAATATTGAGTGGCCAACTCGTCTTAAAAACACAAGACAAAAAAGTCAAATTCTCACAAGAGAAAAAATGCTCATTAAGGAAATGTTTGGCTTTACCTCTGCATATCCAAGTTTGTCGTCCTTGCTGTTTGTAAGGCAGAATGAAATAATATTTTGGCAAAGCACATATTGATCAAATGTTTGAGTCAAAGAGGAAAACAAATAGAAAACACAACACACATTGCTGTTTGTGAGATAACAGATGCTCATTTTGTTTATTTCACATAACATACAATCATTTAGATATGATCATATTACACAGCACAGGTATAAGTTGGCTTATAGATCTTGGGAACACTTAACACACAATCTACCATCTGGTGAAGGAAAATCACTCTTCAACAGGCAGTTCAGTACACATATAAACCAGCATAGGTCTGCACAAAGATAACAACATCAGAACTGCAGTTCAATTAGACATCTGGTCACACACAAAACCACTCACAGGCCAGCTTAAACGTTGTCAAGGTTAAGCATTCATGCAAAGGTGCCTTGAAAGGTGGCTTTGGAGTGCTTTTTTTATACTTACTATGTCCTTTGAATTGTGTTTTGTGTGTGTTGTCTTGTGCAAGTCGGTGTTGGCAGCCTTTGCAAGTAGGTGTTACGCCAGTATAAACAGGCTTCTTTGGGAATGCAGAATAAGTTACTCTGATTTTAATCTCACCAAAAGCAGAGAAAAATAAAACTTACAAAGGAAACCCATAGGTGATTATTTGTCACTTTCATATTTTGCCAACAAGTTATTATAAATGCAGTATTCACCTGCCACGTAGAATAAAGCCAGAGATTGTTCATTCACGTTTCACCCAGCTCGTGTGCTGGGAAGTTGGTGCTTTTAGCAAAAATATTTGCAGTTAAATTGAATACAGATTAAAAATCACTGAAGTGTTCACAACATGTTCCCTCTAAACTTTGAACTATCACTATAGCACGTTGTCTACAATGTACCAAGCTTTGTGCCAAATTTTTGCATTATTTTATTTTTCTGCTGACAGAGACAAAGAGAGCAAAAGGCTTCAGGCCAAGGTGTGTGTGTGTGTGTGTGTGTGTGTGTGTGTGTGTGCGTGCGTGCATGTGTGTGTGCACATGTGCATGTGTGCGTGTGTGCGTATGCTTGTGCGTATGTGTGTGTGTTAGGGGTGATACAGTATACTGCTGAGTACGTTGCTGGGTATCCTTTTTCCTGCGTATCATGCATTTTCCTGCCAAGACTCAGGTTTTGATAGGAATGCCAGGGAAATTATGTATGCACTCCATTTTATGAAGAGAAGAAAACTGTTTTTTTTCTCTTGTCTCAGTGTTTTTGTCCCGTACACACACATGCACACACACACACACACACACACTTACAGTAAGTGTGTGTGTGAGCATGTTTTGCTAATGCAGCCTATTCTAGTTTGATACAGAGCATATTTGGCTTGAAAGAGGAGAAAAAAAAAAAAGAGGAATCTGAGGGGCGAGCCTGCCTCATTGATCTCAAGCTTCTATAGCACCTGGATTCCATTATAGATCCTCCTCTTGTTGAAACTTCTCTATTATTTGTGTTTCATACAACATCAGTATTGATCCGAAACCCAAAGATGGAGACTGCAAAATCCAAAGTGACGTTCAATATTACAATATTTAGGAACAGACAACAATGAACACTTAGTTAATCAAAATGAATTACAGAACAAAATACAAGGAAAGGACAATGTCATTTTGTAATTGTTTTTGTTTTTTTATTTGTGCCTTTATTACTGGAAGGTGGACAAACTAACAGGGAGCATTTTACTAAATAAAATTGTATTTTCTCCTTTGTGTCTCCAGGGGACTGCAGCTCAGTCTAAGTCAGCAAATGGAGTTGAAAACTTAATTTCAGTCAGACAAAATTACTTCTCAATATATACCAACAGAAAAATCTATTAATTATTTAGCATTTTATAACATTTTGTCACAGTGAAAGCATAGTGCAAAAGCCAGTGGCCATCTCAACGAGGAAATGCACCAAAGTGAGGCAGCGATGCTTCTGTTGCTGTGGCCGGCCAGCTGGAAGATTGTACTCCATTTTCCTTTTGCTGCTGTGAGGTTTGCTGTTGACCTTTAAACTGGCACAATACGCTGCATGTTCCAAAATATTGGGTTTGCAACCAAATGAAGTGAAACATTTGGCTTTGATACAGCAGTGTGTGTTTGGTGAGCAGCCAAAGTTTCTGAAATGTTTGCACACCCCGTTGCTCACTATACCAAATACAACAATAAGTCAATTGAGTGACTGATTGTGGGTTGTTTGTGTGCATGCTAAGTCTGTGTTATTATTTTAGTATTTCTCCTCCACGTTGTTTCCTCCTACTGTGACTTCCATCTGTGGACATTATTAAGTGAACAGACTTTTGAGACGCTGCAATTTACACTGTGATATTTGACAGCAGTTTAACAGCTGAGGTGAAATGCCATATTTGATATATTTACTATCAGCCTAATTTATTAATGAATTCCGTTGTTTGCTTGTGTGTGCAGGTCATGATGGTGTGTGCGCCATTATAAATGTTCCTCAAAGATCAGCCAAAATACATCTAAAACAAAAATGCAGTGTTTCAGAAACATTTTGGTTTAACTTGGCCAGCATACATAAGCCACATAAGATATTGTACAACTATTTAAAAAAAAAAAAAAAACCATGATAAGTAAACTGATCTGGTGTAAAATCGATGGAAATGCCTACACAGTCCATCAAGAAAGACTTGACATGAACACACTATGTTTTCTGTAAAACTTTTCAAATGAGAGTGCATAACCTACAACAGGTGTCTGGATGACAAAACTGTGACAGAGAGACACATGAAATGATGAAGTCTCGGCAGTGATGATGCATCCAGGTAATACTGATGAAATCCAGGTCATGGTAAGGTGTTATAAAACAATGTGCAGCCATTGTCACTCTTGAAATGTATGGTTACATCTTTATTGAAGAAGACTCCCAAAGGTGGAGGCAAGACTACAGTCAGCCTTACTGACTTCATTTCTCCAACATCACATTGTTGTTCCTCAATCGCAAAGATCTGACTTTGTGAGACAAACACCAGCATCATGGTTCCTAAGTACACAGATGACGGATACATCATCCATCACATGCTGGCTGTAGCTTGAAGTAGACTGTAAAGCAAATTATTGTAACCAGTTGCTATGCTCTATTCTTATACTGTAATCACATCAAAGAGCATGCATTTTAAAACACAATGAAATTGCAATGCCTGTGTTATGAGATTATTAGTTATACTTATTAGCTATACAATTGCCACAGAAAAATTATTTTAAACCACTCCTTGTAGATTTTGTGTACAATATGAAATACTATTCTAATTGTAACAATAGTGGGGTAATGCAACCAAATTATGTCCCGGCTTCATTTCAACTAAAGGGCTATTCAGGAAAGTAATAAAGAGTCAGTCAGGCTCTGAACCAACAAGGCGGGTGCTATGTCACAGACTGAAGGCTTGATTCGCTGATGCGTTTATTTAACATTTGAAAATGTTAACTGACCAAACATCTTAGGAACAGTATGTGTGAATTCAGTTAAAAGAGTGGATTTTCTGATTTTATATCTCATACATCTCAATTTCTTTCTGCTGTTCTGAGTTCTCCCTTTTTGATTGGCGAGAACATGCAGAGTCGCTTTGCCGGAGTTATTATGACTAATGAGATGGGGAGAAAGTCAGGACACCTCATAATATGTATTAATAAAATCACTTTATAGTGGCTGCCCTTTGATGCAGACCTTGTGTAAAAAAATTACAAAAGGCAGAGTCACGTACTGCTAAAAAATATCAGAAACATTAGCGTAATTTACGATGCAGTGTGATCGCCTCAGTTGCCAAGCACGAAGAAGCAAAGACACGATTTCTAGTTATATTACATTAGTCGCTGGTGTGTTTCAATAGAATGGCTTCCTGGGGCGTTCCTTGCTATCACCTTCTTCTGAACTATACAGAGTTGAATAATACATCATGTTCTGCTTTCCCTTCATAGAAGTTAATTCCCCTTATACTGTCGTTTTATCATTCATCTGTCACAGACTGCCCTACTTGTCATAGGAGATACCAATTATTGTGTATTTATCCTCAATATATTATGCATGCACTATTATTAAACTCAAAAAAATCCTCTTTGGCCCTGTGGTACAATAAAAGAAAAGTAGGCATGTCACACAACTCACACCTGTCATTGTTCCTGAATTACACAGTATAGACAAATGAGCTGTATATATCGCCAGCGAAACAAATTCTATAATAAAATAATTTTACCTCAGTGGGTGTGTCATGTTCTGTTTATTTAGCTGTAAACTAACAGCTAACATGTCACTGTTCCCTGAATGGGACATCTTACACATCTATTGTTTATTACTATTACTTACAGTATATTATGTTTTTCTATTTTAGCACACTACAGCAGAATGTATGACCAGTTCTGCTTTCTAAACCACAACACCAACTAACCGAGAGCATCCCACCTGCATGATAATAACCTCTCTGTCTTCCAGCACTCAGTTTGTTTGTGTGTGTGTGTGTGTGTGTGTGTGTGTGTGTGTGTGTGTGTGTGTGTGTGTGTTCTCCAGTGTGGGGTAGAGCGAGAGATCACTGGCCTTTTGTTAGGAACTGGTTAAAGCTGCTGTGTCCCTGGCCTCCCCTCCTCCATCTCTCTCTGCCATACAAGGAGGATTTCTAATAATTACACACAATATTTCTCAGATCACTGACTGACTGGTGAGAATTTCAAACAAAAAAAAATAGCTAAAAGCCACATGGGAGCCATTCCTGTATAAATCTGTATGCGGAGGAGCACCTCTTTTCTCCTTTTCTGAGCCAAGTAGTCCCTTTTTAAGTGGTCTTAATGCATATGCACTTTCATAAACTGTGCAATCTCCAAGATAGCAAAAACCTTCAGAAGCTTTGAGGAAATGGTAACAGGCACTGCTTTTTAAGGGCCAAGTAGGGAGCAGCTCTGCAACCATCACTCCCTGAAAAGATTGTAGTGTTCCTTACTAACATTAGCACATCCAAACACACATATCAATTACGTCACTGTATTTCATTTTCATACATCTTTTCTTTGATCTAGCTGTAGCTGTAAAGCCAACATGTCACAGTAGGCTACAGGGGGGCTGTAAAATTGGGGTTTATGTCTGATCTGTTGCTTACAATCTGCTGATGCTGAAAATAAGGCTTAAACACACTGCCTCGTACTGGTTCATGTTAACACCATATTTAATCATTCTACTTTCAAGTCATATATGATATCCTCACCATGTCCTGTACTTGACTAGAATTAAAACTTTATGTATCTGATTCAAAATTATTAACCAAACACCTCTAGAGGCAAAACAAAAATGCACGTACAATGCATGACAACGATTCACATTAGTATTAATGTATTTTCTGAATCAAATAAAATGCTAAGTGCACTGCCTTAATTGTTACTCTGCAGTTCATTAAGCACATCGTCGAATGAGCATTAGATCATGGCCTATTAAGTCGGTGCTTGATTGGCAAGTGAAATTAGAAGCTCACTCTGCATTCACATTTTTGTTAAAAAGGAAAGGTGCACACCTTTAAAACGTGGGTCCCTTCTTAGGTTGAAAGTCGATTTAATTGCCTACCAAGCTACAGCACCATGCCATGGCACCCGTGGCAGTCTAGACAAGAGATGATTATGTCTGGTTAAACTATTCACAGCTGAGCTCCGCCCTGTTCATGGTCAACAGAGTGTTAGCACTGTTTTCCTCTCTCCTTTTCCTCTTAATTCATTTTAGCTGTAAAGGGGAAGTATATGGTCAGAATTAGCAGAACATAATATTTCATGCATATAATAATATAATAAATAATATAATAATAATAATAATAATAATAATAATAATAATAATAATAAAAAGTGTTTCAAGAGCCCTTGATGGTGATAACAATGTGACAATCCTACAATTTACACACAAAATAATCAAATGTATAGCTGTTTTTTTAGGACAGGTTTTACTGCTTACTACCTAACAGCATATTGAACTTATGTAATTCTCCCCCTTACTAAATCATAACTAAGTACAGAAAGTCTCACTGCTCTAAATAACAGGATACCTGTGAGCATACAGTTTGTTTGAAGACTAATGATAACATGATGCTGCAGCGATTGGAACTGAGATATTGTCTTTTCTGCTTGGCTTACCCTTCGGGGTGGTAAGAGCATTCAGTAGGCTAGTTGTGTATATATTATCACATGTGGACCTGGTCAGGGCTGTTGGTTGTTGTCTCCTTTTTGGTATCGTATCCAATTATACAAGAGGGATATATACTGCTCCTCAGAATATTCCTGCACACTTGTTTATGTATTCCTTTTCTTTTCTTTTTTTTTTTTTAACTTCTTTCGTTAGTATTCCTCAGTCCTCACTTAGTTGTGTATCACTGAAAGGGACCTCAGGTGGTGCTGTTGTCCTGACAACCAATAAGGGGAGCATCACAGCCAGACGGCTGGATAATCTGAGAGAGAGAGAGAGAGAGAGAGAGAGAGAGAGAGAGGACTCTGATCAGAAGCCTGCCTCTCTCCATCGCAGTTGCTGGCTGTGCTGTCCCTTTACGCAGAGAGCATTACGCATCACTGGACAACATTGCACGTTTTCGTCCCACAGATCTTTACGGAAACCCGTATCACCCATCCCTTCAGCACGGTTTTGGACATAGAAGGCATCCCGCGTTTTCCGAGAAGTCTGGACAAGTACTACTCTTCCTCCCCCCCTTTTTTAACCCTTGGATCTAGAGCTCCCTAAAAGCGCGCTCCTGTGCTTTTAAAATGCAAGTCGGACGCAAATCGTGTTGGAGGCAATTGCAGGCTTCTTTTTTCAGACTCCTGTGTCTTATACCCACAGGATTCCCCGTCCGGAGTGTGGATATGCAGCGGGCCACCGACAACATCACCATCCGCCAGGGCGACACAGCGATTATAAGGTAAGAGACTCATCTTCCAACTTTCCTCTCCTACCGTCTCCCTCCGAATACACAGCAGAATCCTCCCCCGCGACAGCTGCATATGTTGCAGATCGCAGTAGCCTAACAAAGGGTATCGTTTATTGGACTCCGTTAATTTGTCATAAGGAAGATATAGACTACATATATATTTTGTTGTTTCGGTTTTCTCTGCGGTTAACTTATATTTTCCGCAAGATTACACAGAAGTAACGGAGGTGGTAAGTGTTCGGATGACAGTTAATTTACTTACGTTTCCAACTTTTATCTCACCAACCAGTCCTGACAAAAATGCCCATACGATATGATATACATAATATCCCTTCATCTCCTCCTTATTAGCAATTATAGTTTTGCAGTGACATGTCATCCTTCTTCTGGGGGGATTTATGCTTATATGCCTTCGCTGACATGGCGCACCGAGCGCCGACGCTGTGGTCACCCAGGCTCCCTGTTTTGTTTTACTTAATTCAAGAACAGCTTAATAATGCAAAGTGCGTCACTGTGTCCGGAGTTGCTGTTTGTGAGTGGATTACTTGCAAATACAGGGATCGAGACACTGATAAGAGGATGATGCGAGTAGACAGAGAACTGCGCAGTCTTGTTAAGATTTTACGAATCACTGTTCGATGTTGAGAAAAGATGAATTGCAGCCTGTAGGGGATAAGTAGTTAGGTGAAGTACCATCAGTGTCAGGAAGATGTTTATTTAACCTCATTGCTGCACATCCCTTTTTGCTTCCCCATGAATATAAAGCTCCAGTCTCTAAATTTAGTTTAGTCTGTTACCGTTTTTTGTGTCCAATAGCCTCACATCCAACTTAATCACTTCCTAGACAATGCAAGCTGTCAACTCTATGCTATTGTGATGCTTCTGGGCAGATGTCAGTGTTCACGTGATCCGAGCCATGTGTTTGTGGCAGGCTGCAAGGGGATTTAGATTTTGTTGGTTTTTATAAACAAGGCGCTTTGCCTTCCCCCCAGCCTCAGTCGCCTGCCCCCCCATGCACTGTATGGAAGTCCAGTGGTATAATAGGCTGCACACAGAACACTCAATCACATTGATTTTTCCCTCTCCCTCACTCTTTCTCTGTCCTCTCCCTACTTTCATGCTTTATTTACAGTACTACCGCCCAGTCTTGCCTAATGAGTATAGAATATAGAATGCAAAGGATAGACCTTTAACACAGCCAGTCAGAAAAGCCTGCAGACAGACACACAAGCACGTTTCCTCACATGTGCCCTGAGCTTATATAGGTGCACTACACACGCCTACACGCGCGCGCGCGCGCGCACACGCTCGCACACACACACACACACACACACACACACACACACACACACACACACACACACACACACACACACAAAAGGAATAATTCCCTTTAATGGATTCCTTTCTGCAACCTGGTGCCATCCATTCAGATACCTGCTGATCAAATGAGTCAATTGACTTAGTTACTGTTGAACTCACAAAGGGTCACAGCTATTTGTTTCACTTTTCCAAATCCAATTGACTGCGTCTTTGCTATATTCAGCTGTTTAGTCACCCAGTCGGTCTCTCTCCTTTAGAGGTGGTGGCAGGCTTTTGCACTCAGCCAAAGACAAATTAGATTCTCCTTTCCGAGAAAACACTTGCATCCTAAGTCCGCTGTTTTAACCATTATCTCTGATAAACGATCCTTAAATAATTGTCTGTGGTAATCACTCTGGGAGGGTCATAATTAATTTGATGTTTATAATGTATGTTGTTGGCTTTAGCGATCAGTCTTATTTATTGTCAGTCAGGCAACAATAAACTGCAACTCAGACCCCTGTGGCTCGATTGAAAAACACAACCATTTTTCACACCCAGTTTCCACCTGACAAATTGCATGATGGGGGTGGTTGGGGGAGGGAGAGGAAAAGAAGAAAAAAAACAAGGGCTAAAATGCGAGAACTTTGAGCATGAGTGGGAGGCCGTTGGCTCGTAATTTGTCGAGCTACACAGTGTATCTGAGCCCATAAGCTGGGTTTTGTGAAGGCTGAGGGGATATTGGTTACCTGGGGGCGTAATAAGGCCCGTGCTCCTTTAGTGGAGCCTGTGGCTGCAGTCATGACATTCATGGCACCAGAGGAGAGATGCTGGAGCAGAGAAACAGTCTGTGGCCAAACAACCGCTGTGACAGAACACAGCAGCAGGCCTCGCTGCTGAAACGAGAAAGGAAATGCATTTTTACCAGGGGCCTAGAACTGTGAAAGCCTGTACCAAAGTTACATATTTAAGCTTTGTAATGGTAATGGATTAATGTATGTGATTCCAAAACAATTTGACCTGAAGGAGATCCAAATAGGATCAAAACATTGGGGGGGAGGGGGGAGTTTCAGCATGTGGTGACACAACGCTTTGTTCACAGAATCTAATTTCCCCTCAGACTTAAATTAAAAGTGAACATAAACTAAATATTGACATTTATCTCCAGCAACTGTGGGTGCCTATAGGGAACACAGCATGGAATCTTAATTGATTTTCACCATCTTCTCTTCTGTCTGATAAGCCTGAGATCCACTGCAGCACGGTCTCCTTTATATGTCAGCGTTACTGTAGATGTAAACATTTAGCTGTTCTTAACCTTTAACCTCTTTTGCCTAAGCAGGTCACCAAGGGGTTAATTTTAAGAGCTTACGCTGTTGAAGACAGCCAGGATGTTGGACTGTCTTAGATTAACATTTCCACACCAGTATTTGTAATGTGGAGTGAATTAGTCCTAAAGTGTGTGGGTTAAAGCTCTAGTAACAACAACCATATTGGTGGTAAAGTTTTGTAATATAGTTTCTTTGGATCTTTAGTTGGTCTTGTGTAACATGCTTTACACAGAACAATGTATGCACGCTGCATCCTAAATTCTTTACCATTTTAATGATCTGGAGGCTCTGTGTTGAGTTCAAAGATTACAGACTATCTGGGTCTTACATTTGTCCCCAAGCTGTCTTTTTACTCTAAAGGGGGACTTTTCTTTGAAAAATTGTATCTTCTTGAAGTGACATTTGCCCCTGGAAAGTGTGAACATTAATCCCAGCATATTAAATCTAGGCCTGTATCACGTCTTATTTCAGATCTACATGATTTAGGTCGCTGAAAAACATCCCATATTTCAGAGCCCCCTCCCGTGGTGATGTAGCCTGTTTTTTGGATGATGGAAGGATGATGCCAACAAGTGAAATCAATCTAATCTCATCATCTGCAAGTCACAATATGAATCTGAGGAAAGGAAAAATAAAAGTTTCTTTAAGCCATATCTGAGTCACAATAGTTTACTTTTTAATTGTTTTTTTTGAGTCCCAACTATGCAGCTGCCTTAAGGGGTAAGGTTGCAATGTCAGGCGAAGCCCTGATAATTGACAATTGCTTATTAAAGCATTAATGACACAGTCTCTGTGATTGCTCTCCTCTGGGTCAATTATCTGCTCTTTGACAATACACTCTGCGTGGCTTGTTCATTTCAAGGAAGATGATTCTGCACTTGTGCTTTGCCACCGATGATCATTGTCAATACTTACCCCAGAACTCTGCCTTTAATTTGAGTTAGAGAGTTTGTAAAATCTACCAGAGGCTCAGACACTACATAATACATGTTGTTAGTCTAATTCAAGCTCTGATACAATTCACAATGCCTGAGAATACAATTATTTTCATTTGCATTATTAAAACCTCAACTATTGCACTGATGGCTGAGTGCTGCTGTGTGCATCAGCCAACCTCCAAAGAATTGCACTTTTCCAAAGTGACTTTCCAGTTATTAGGAATTATCTGACATTCCCAGCAGCTGATCATTTATTTCCACAGTACACCTGGTGTCAACCTGACAGCACAAAAAAATAAATAATTCATTTTGTTTTGGTCATAATTTTTGATCGGCTATTATCTATTACATTTGACCATCAAGTATCTCCAGGAATCAATTGTTGGGACAATTTGTAAATTGCATCATCCTGTACCAGTGTAGGAAAGAGAATGGCATTCGATTTATGTAGTGAGAGTAAGGGTGTCAAGGCGATGGATGGTCATGTAGCATGTCTGACTTCATGCTGCCCTCTGACTGATGACCCTTTTTACTGGAACATGAACTTTCTCCAGCTGGTTCGGTGTTGGGCAGTCTTCTTTGCTTCCTTCCAGGATGATGCTGTTTCCTTGAGTTTTGCCTCCAAAGACCTTCTCCAGCTGTTCCTGGGTCTTCCTGGCTTTCCTTTCCCTTGTGTGTTCCAGGTTAAGGACTGTCTGGTCGTGCTGGAGAGTGGTTTCCTCAAATGTTGATGACTCCCTTAGCTTAACCATAATTTACATGTGAGAATATTGCACAAGTAACTTTATTTTTTACTTCAGTTATTTAAAAAAAAAAACAACAAAAAACATAATCATCCAACATCAACATTTTGTCTTTCAACAGGGAATGCGTTACTTGTTGGTAAAATGTAAGCTTCATACCCCAAAATATGTTTATCAATGCCATTTATTTAACATACTAGATAACAGCAAAAGACAAGAATTACAGTGAAAAGGGGAAAACTGGAAGAAAAAGAAGACACTGTCTGACTATTTTTACAAAGAGAGTTTGATTAAGGGGGCAGCTAGTGCTACCTGGTACAGTAACATATTGTTACTTGAGTTTGTGAGGCTCCGTGAGACCTGTAATGTGTTGATAAGTATAATCAATGAAAAGTTTAAAACAGTTAAGTCTATGTGAAAATGTGCCCAAACGTGTGTGTGTGTGTGTGTGTGTGTGTGTGTATACCACCATTACATAAAACTGACCTGTAATCAAAATTGCTTGCTGTCACATTAAGTTATGATGAAGACACTGCAGATATTAATTTTCACAGACAGTACAATGATTTGGTAGGGTGATACTGTGGGCAAGGCAGTCCAGGCTGTATTCCAAGTGGAGGGAGGAAAACAGGAATAACAGATCAATTTCTGGATTTCCGGGCAGAGTGCAACAGTGCAACATAATTTGGGATGTCCAGCCCCCGGGGGGGGGGCTCTATATTTCTCTGTACAGCTCATCACATTGGACTGCTGCCTGTTTTTTTACGGTTTAGAGCCTCACTAGGCATTCCTCAGCCGCTCTATCTCTTCATCGCTCTCTCTCCCTCTTTTTTTCTCTCTGCCAGCATTCAATTGTCCAGCTGTGCTGTCTTAACCCAATTTACAGAGTGAACATGAAATCAGATGAGGGGAAAAGAGGAAAAAAAGTGAATTTCTGTATGAGCAGGATAAAGGGAAAAAAATATATAAATAATATAAAAGGGAAGAATGACGGTTTCCGAGAGAGAGAGAGAGAGAGAGAGGAGAGAGAGAGAGAGAGAGAGAGAGAGAGAGAGAGAGATGGACAAACATAGGGAAGAGAGAAGAGTATGATGGGTAGAATTAGAGTGGGATGGAGGGGTAGGTCAGGGACACAGTATTAGTACAATCAGCACAATAATCCCTTCTGTTCCAGCCTGGGCCGGCGTAGGTTTTCAAATCAATTTCATTTTCACTCATGATGCTAGTTGCCAGTTGGGTCATTATCGTCTTGTCCCTATTTTGGCTTGGGACGGAGCAGAGGTGAGGCGGAAAGCTTTGGGGGCATGGGTTTTGGTTGATATTTTGCCAGTTCTGCAAAGTTTTGTGAAGGCTTTTGGAACAGCTCTGAGTCACCACAAGTTCCAGAGGCTTTCATCTTGGTCAGTAGGATCTGAATAATGGCCCTGCAGAGACAGTGTGAAGTCTTTTGACATGGCAGATGAACCGAGTTCTGACGCTCTCATCTGAAGCACACAGCCCAATACAGTTCATTGAGCTGCCTGGGCCTCTTTCAAAGGCTGCCAAACCAGATATGCTTTCAGCCTGTAGTTGATGTTTGCTGCTTCATCCTCAAAAAACATACCAGGACACTTTGAGTTCTTCATTATGTGTTTTTGGAACCCAGACCTGAAATGTTTTCTTTTTGATACAAGTGAATATTAAAGCAGTGCTTCTACCTAAAAGCAATTCCACTCCATTTCCCCCTTTAGCTAGGCTTTTGTTGGACAGGACAGACTGTCTCTAAGTGCATATTTAAACTACTCAGCAATTGCTCACAGCCTCTGGATACCTATAGGCGATGGCTGTAGAAGTAGAGTGGAAGAGTATACTTATTGCTCTCAAAAAACCTAAAAATGTCAGTGTTAGGGAGCCGCAGTAGATGTAGTATAAAAAATGGTAGATAGTCTCAAAGTGTACAGATAGTCTTGCATTGCCCTACCTTCCTCCACAGCGCTGCGGAGGAGGGTCTGGCTAGTCCACACAGCATTCCAGAATTGGAGAGAAACATGCTCTGGTTTATTGGCATGTCTTTAAACCAATCACAATCGTCTTGAGCGTCGCTAAGCACTGCACGGAGCCCCGGTTCTGCAGCAAAATAGCCTCGGGAAGGAACTTCTTTTGGTGGAACGTCTACGTTCAAAAGTTGTTTTAGTCATGCAACAGAAAACTCAGATTGGACAGATAGTCTAGCTAGCTGTCTGGATTTACCCTGCAGAGATCTGAGGAGCAGTTGACAATAGTCCTCATAAATTGACCAGAGTTTAAAATTCCAACACAAACAAAGCGTAATGTAACGGACATCCGGCCGAAAAGAAGGACATACGGCGGAATTTCCAGCGACAAAGGAGCAATCCCGGAAGGGGAAGGTCGTGGATATAGAATATATCTCCGCTAACCCATTATCATTCTAATGGAGCTGCCATCTTTCAGACGTTTAGCGGCATTACTTGTGTGCCATCATGATCAATTCCAAAATCAGTACAGCTTCTTAAAAGCACAAGTGCTTCACTTTGACTGCCATTGACCAACCACTTTGGAGCAATTTAGCTGTTAAACTAGAACAAAGCAGGAATTTGAATTAAAATGTAAACATTTCACAAACACCCCCGTGTCTCCAAATTAGTGAATGAACCCGGGTTGAGCTCAGTTCAGCTGGAACTGTGGAAGCAGGTTAAATACATTTTAATCTATCAATCAGTCAGGACGAATTCAAATTAAAGCTGAAACATGTAGGTTTTTAGCTGGGATGACTCCCGTCCCTGCAGCTGTAAATCCACATGGCTTTAAAGCAGATTAGAGGCCTGCAGTAAGTATAGCTCTGGATGAGCACACTCATTGTTTACCTCCCATCTCTTCCAAGATCAGCAAAAATCTGCTCACTGACCCACTGACACAAACTGTACAAGATGGCGTCACGCTGTGATGATAGATGTGGATTCAGAGTAGTGACGATTTCGTCACTGGATGAAGGTGTACACTTAGGCAAACCTGCAGCATAGCCAGATACCGTAGCTGTTTATATACACGTCTCAATTACTGTGCTTGAGAGGTTACGACATCGAACACAAGATAGTCAGCAATTTTTGCTTGCTTTGCTGACAAAGCAGGTACAAGTGCCACGTCAGCCAAGGCTGTCTGTATTTTTCTAATTTTGAATTCCTAGTAATATAAAGGTAGTTTTCCTATACTAAATGACAATTTGTTTTTCTTTCACCAAATTATTATTTCTAAATGAATCAAGCTTTCTACTTTTTTGGGTTTCCACGCCTTGTCATAATCAAGTGTGTGTTCCTTTTAAGCCTTCACAATGCTACACTTTGTCACAGTAACTTTTACAGTAATGAGAGGCCAGGTCGTGTTGGACACTTCTGGAAGCTTTCATACCATACCATGGTAGACCAGCTTCTTACTGAACACCAAAATGACTCAGTTCAACAAGAATAATGTGTTCACTTTAGCCAAGCACTAATGATGATTAGTACCTATGCATGTTGTATTAAGGGTTATTAAGTTATTAAGGTTTGTCAACTTTGATAGTGAGGTGTTTGTTATCTCTAGGAAATGGTTTGGTATGATATGGCATGTTTCTATTGCAATTAAGCAAGAAATAGCTTAGGGCTTTATTTAAATATTATGATTTCATAACAGGGTGAAGGCTGCGGTTGCAAAGTAAATTGCCAAACATGTTTAAAATATCTTTATGTATAGAATTTTAGTAGCATTTAGTATGAACAAAAAAAGAAGAGCAGCACACTCTGGAACACATGATTAATTATGATATTTATTAAGTATATTTAGTTCAATTTTGATTAGAAAAAATAAAAGGAAAGATATAAAAGTTGAAATATTAGAGAATAAAATGAGTTGATCCTAGGCTTATTAGTCCAAATTACTTTGGAAGCAATAAGATAGAAAACAGCCAGGTTCTGGGGATGGTGGCAACTTCTCTTACTGAAAAAAAACAAGTGCCTATGATTGTGAAGAACTGCTTATTTATATGCCGTCTGCCATATTGTTTAATGCATGCATTTTATGCAGAAAACATTAGTCTAAAAAAGTGTATTTGATGCATTCTACATTTCAGTGGACTGCTTATGTTGAACGACGACTCTTTGAAGTTATAGGTGTTTTCATCTATCTAATAAATCGGGAAGCCTCTCTCTGTGTGTGTGTGTGCGTGTGTGTGTGTGGTCTGTCTTTGAAATATCTCATGAACCGTTCATACTAGTACTTAAACATCGACATAATAATGTTGAGATGGATTTGAATCAAGAAGCATGTATTATTTAGAATCACTGTGTTAAGTGGGTTTGCAGCTGCATGCTAATATTTTGCATTACATGTAATGTACTGTACAGTGAAATGTTGAGTGCACCCCTGGGGAAACCTGGGGAAATTTGTTTCAAAATCATGCTGTAAGTGGCCTTAATGGCATCATGTTTTGATCTGTGTTATCATACTGGTTTTACTTTCCATGCCAAAAGAAAGAAATATGAAAAGGCCACTGTGGTAAAGGTGTAGGAGATTAATTAGTTTCTCTCTTGAGCATTTGGCATTTGAGGAAATGGGGATGACTCCATGGCCTACTTGCTCTGCGCTCCCCTCTGATTTGTGTAGCATAAATGTGTCAGATGTAAAAAAGAAAAAAAAAAAAGTTTAACTGTGACACTTTTTCAAATAATACAGTGTGGCATCATTAGATGTAATGTTTCAGCATTAGCATTAACATGCAGGTAAAAAGAAAAATAAATCAGTATTGCTTGTCTCATTTGCCATTAATTATTCTCTTTCAGTTAAATTTAATCTTCTACCCAATGGAACAACATTGTTTTCAATTACTGGAATCTCACTCAGGTCTCTACATGGTGCCCGATTACCTCCAATTATATTAGGTACCTCAGTAGTTCAGGTATTGATTACTGTTAGTCCCCCATTCATAAACCTTCCTTTTTTAAATGTACCATTGACCCTCAACAAAGCCTTTTTTCAGCTGACACCTATGGGCTTGTAGAGAGCTCATTCTGGCCCAGGAGTACATTGCAGGCTTGACTAATTCATTATTACCTGATGTTCAGCACGTAAACTACATTAGCTAAAGCACTATGGTGCACTCACATTTAAAGGCTGTTTGTGTATAAAGGCTCTCCTATCACCTGACGACAAGGGGAGGCATTTGCCATAGTCTGTCTGGCAGCACATCAGCGAAAGAGTAGAAAGCAAATAAAACCTTCAGAATAAAGTGGTGGTTTTTAACCTATGTGTTTTCATACAATAGTAAGAGTTTTTGCAGAATGCCACAGTGGGAATTATGCAAAAGTGTGCTGTAATGGAATCTAGTATAAAGTCACTGCTTTGTTGTATCAATAAAACTCAGTCGTTTTCACTTTCGTCATGTTATGCAAATGTGAAAACACATTAGAAGATACAGTCATTTTACACAATAGTAGGATGACTTGACAGTGAGGAGGGAAATATGTGGCTTGGTCTGGACCAATAGACAGGGCTAAAAAAATTTACGTTCCCATACAACTAAACTGCATGCATTCTTAGTTAGACTTCAAGGGAAACGCATTTTCTCCTGGATTACACGTCCTCATACCAGCGGCAGGCACGCGTTGTGAAACGCAGTTTTAAACGTTATTAACGTTGTGAATTGAAACAAAACTTCTTGGTTAGGTTTAGGAAAATATGTTTTGCATTGAAATAAGTAGGCTATATTTGTTACAAAATTTAAGTTACATACGGAAGTTAAGTACGTTATGTTACGTAAATTACAGCACCAGTGTTTAGGATTTAGGGGGATCTATTGGTAGAAATTGAAAATAATATTAGATATTATAAGAATTGTTGCATTTTTGTTAACTTAGAATTAGCTGTTTATATCTACAGAGCGGGTCCTCTTCCACAGAGTCCGCCATGTTACACCACTATGTTTCTGCAGTATCACAGAATTGGCAAACCAAACACTGGATTTAGATAGGGCTAGAAAGGGTGTTTCCCTAAAGATGTAATTGATATGTAAATGCTGTTTAGTTGTATGGAAACATAATTTATTAGGAGACATGGCTAAATTAGTTTATAGTATGAAGGGATGAACTATTCAATCTGAACCTCTTTCATAAATTCACACCCAATCCAAGAACAGTCATTTCAAACATTTGATATTTATGATGTGGAGATATTACGCATGCATTTATTAATATAGACTGGCATTAAAGACATCTATGTGTCACTTTGGGAGTTAGCAGGATAATCTCAGTTATACAGCTATTAATGACACCCCAGTTTTCTCCAGTAAGTGCAGTAAGCTTGTTTATGAGTGAGATTCATTGCTAAGTGGGTGTTGCCATGTATTTTCAAAGTAATTTAGTATTTTAAATTCTGTGTTTCCATCCTTAAAATTATTTTTATTTTTGTATTGTTTGTTTATGAATGCTGTGACTCAATATTACTTTGCCCGGAAGGACATTTCTACAAAGCTTTCAATGCACATTTTGACCTGTGCTGTCTGTTTTATGTGCAAAATAAGCATTCACATGCATGAAAAGTTCATTAAAGTTTTGTTAAGTTTTCAATTTGCTTAATTACTATAGCCCCTAAAATGCAGGAGTTTGCAGAAATTTGCATTTGATTGCTTTGTCTCACACTGCTGGAGGAAATAGCGCAATGTGGTATGCCTGAAGTAAGCATTGTACCCAAAGACTAGGAACAGGTGGCCAAGTACAAATACACAGTCCCTTGGAGAGATGGCAGTAACCGCCTTCTTTGTGTCTTCAAACAGAATGGAAACAAAGGAAGGGAACTGCTTAGCCTATTTAACTATGGCTTGGTTCAGAGTCATTGCTCATATTCAATTTTTATATCCCTGCAATGGAGGCCGTCAAAAATAAATCATACACAGGAAATAATGGGGTTGTGAGTTGTGAAATATGTTCGCCATCTTTAAAAATGTTTGTGTTTAGGCATTTGTATGTAACATTATGGTTTCTATATACACCTAGAGTATGTTTGAGTGTGTGTCTGTTTTTTCATGTTTATATGTGTGCTTCCCACTAACTCCTATGTGAGAAGCCTGTACCAGGTTTAAAAGGATTAGAAACCTCTATGGTTATCCAATCAGCTGTGGCAGAATACACCAAAAAAGGGTTGGCAGACACTTCACTGACAGCACCACAGACCACAGTCATATTTTTTTCAATACTGCATGTGCCTCTGTTCCGATTTTTCTTTTTGACTTACCTTAATTCAATATTAAGACAACACATTAGACATACTGTATATATTTTTTTTTAAATATAATGACCTATGGACCTGGCTTTCTCTGATCTTAACATTGCATTGCATTATTTTTTAGTGCAAGGCTGATTTAGCAACCCTTACCTAATTTAGCACACTAACACTCTGATATGCTTTAAAACACATCCTTACACACCCCATTTGAAGATTTCCTTGATCCTTAAAATTGCCATCGCTCTGAAGAACCACCAGAGGCTACAGACAACACCTGATGGTTTCACATAATTAGACTTCAAAACTGTAGTTACTTATTTCACGAACCAAACCAAGTCTCATGTTTGAAGTATGTTAGGCAAATGATTTAAAAAATAATCTTAAACACCTACCTTCTTCTGGGAAGTTAGCAGCTGAAAAATTACTCCTAGCATGTGTCCTGTTTCTTCTGAAATTTTCCCAAGTAGTTACACAATTTTATTTAGTTTGGTTTTAAGAGGACTGACAGAACACAATGACAAATACCCACCAAAACAAGCCATATACACTATGTTCGGCAATTTAAAAGATCATTTTGCAAGTGAAGAAAGTCTCAGTTTGACGTCGTACCACTTAGTTTTGTGTGAAACTGCTCAGTGAACTACAAATCTCGTCTCACACAAAATATGTCACCTTGCTTGATGTTCGGCTTGGTTGCTAGCTAGCTAGCTTAGCAATGTTACACAACACATGTAACGTTGTCTTATCCATTCCTTCTTTATCAGCCGAGCGGTGGGAAAACAAGAAAGATCAGTTGCACGTGTGAGTAGCTTTACGTACTAGTACGAAATAAACACACCGTATAGCTTCAGCGTGACGTCACCTATGCGACTTTGAAGTGAGTAGTCTTTCTAATTACATATTTTCACAGTCTTATACTTTAACAGTTTTACGACAAACTGAGACTTTCTTGACTTGGAAAATTATCTTTTAAACTGACAAATATCATATGTGTAATCCATGGCTCAACTCAAACGGGAAAAAAATAATTTGTCTTTCCCTATTCACTACTGTACATATTTTTTTCCGAATTAAGGTCCCATGGTGTTCCACCGGAAGGGTGTATCCTAACTGAAATGTTGAGGAAATAATTGTAGTCAGCAATAGTTTGTAGAAAGTTTGTACAGAAGAGGATCCATTGCCCAAAAAAACTGTTGTGCTGGTGATCCACCACACAAATGAGTATACGACGAAGACTTAATTGCAGATTATATGCCAATTTTTTTTTCATTTATTCGTCTAGTGCACAATGTTTTATTTCTTAGGTTTTACACATTGCTCTGCTGAAGGTGTAATTTTACCATAATAATAATTAGAACACTGTGTATTCAGTTGAATTTTTTATTGTTTTCCCAAAAGAAAGAAATAAAGTTGGTGGGGCCATTTACAGTTTTTTCCGATCGCTAAGACAATTTTTTCAATAGTTTTAACAACTTTCCTAAACTCTTAACACACCAACACACCTACAACACACAATTGACAAAACAGTTAATTTCATGCTCAAAATCACACATTGAAAACTAAACTAACACAACTAATTAACTAACTAATAAACTAACTAACTAACTAATTTTCAAAATACAATAATTCACTAACACAATACACTATGTCCACCAAAACAATGCAAACATGTCTCAAAATCAAATAATTCTTCCAAATCACTAACACATGTTCTCTCCCAACAGGAACATTTAGTCAATCATAGCACAATGTCATACAAAACACTAACATCACATGGAATTACAGAAACTGCATTATTTCATATGTTTCAGGTCTGCCCTTATACAATAGACAATAGTCTATTGTATTGATCATAGATTGTGTTTTACATTGCAGTTTCTCTTGAAGCCTCTCTACATTTTTGTTTTGTTGGGTTTAGTAAATGCGTGCATTTTGTTTCTTTTGCTGCAGAAATTCAATACAAAAAACGAATGACCCACAGGGATGAAAGTATTCCGGCACCGTGCCGGATCTCCGGTGTGCGGCCGTGAGAGAAAAAAAAAAAAATTGGGAACTTTCATGCCGTTTATTATTTTCGAGTCTATTGATTTCACTTACCGATCATATGAGAGGAACGCAGCTCTAACTAACGCAGGGCTGAAGTACTCGGGCCTGGTGCCGGAATTCTGGCGTTTGACTATTTAAAAAAAATAAATAAATTAAAAAGTCCACATGGGATTTGTTTTGATGTGCTGGATTTAACCAATCATCGAACTTCCACCTACCAATGAAACAAGTTCTAGCCAATCAGATGCAAAGTAGGGCGGGTCTTTGGCGAAAAGCGAGAGTGCGGTGTGGTCTCCATGGTAACGCGGCTAAAAAATATGGATGCAAAGTTTGTCAAACTTGGAGCATGTAGATACAGCTTTAGTTGAGAAAGGAGTTAAAAACAAATGGTGTTGGGCATGAATAGAGGAGAAGAGGAAACGGGTGGAGACGGGAAGCCGTTTAGCGTTTATCAGTGTTTTTTGCCCCCAACGGCTCCTTCTAGGCAGCGCTGCCTGGAAGGCACTAGGATTAGGCACTGGTTATGGTTAGGGTTAGGGTTAGTGCGACCGTTGCGACTCCTCCTTCACTGACCGACCGTGTTTGTGATACAAACAATACGTGTGTGCACGTTCATAGCGGAACACGATTTGTCATTAACGATGGCCACTGTGTAAAAGCTATCTGAAGCCCAAACTGCCTTGACAAAGCTGTCTGTTTGGAATCAGCATGTCAGGTATTTAAACATAATGGCCTTGCCCCAGAGTTTAGATGTCTAGCTATATGAAAAGCTATACAATGCGACGTTTTTAATAAATGTACATGAAGCAACTAATATCAACATGGACAAAATCATGAATGTACTAATTTGCTTTTTTGATGATGACCTGGCCAAAGTAACAACACATCTAGAAAGTTTTGTTTTCACAATGATTCATTGTAGGATTATGATATTATTGCAAATGTATCCAAAACTTTTTGCTTCTTAAAAATTATGACTTTTATTATTGTGTAATGTAAGAAGGACTTTAACTGTTTTGCTAGTCAACCCCCCCCCCCCATTCAAAAAAAGGTTTCAGGCTCAGGATCTTTTTTCACTTTAAGCCCTGGACCTATCTCAGAGTAGCTTTATAGAATGTACGGTTTACTGTATGAAAAAAAGAAGACAGAGACAGAATTGTCCTGGTACTCATCTTCCTCTCACTCGTACAGCAATTTTTCTTACTTTCTTTGTGTTCATCTGTATTGTTCCTTTTCCACACAAAATCAGCCCAAATAGGTCCTCTTTTACTGTATGTACTACTACAGTACAGTAACATATGATCATGCGATTGAAAGAACCTCAACACCTGAGTGTGTTTCCTAGATATCAATCAGCTGTGATTGATCTATTTGCATAACTTCAATCAGCTGTTTCTCAGTAGCAATGGAATAAAATGGAGGGGGTATATTTGAGTTTATATGTGAACAGCTGTTCACTTTGACTTTAGCCTATACGTTAGGTTTAGAACATGATGTTATCTGTTCTGACATACATTGTGAAAGCCTTTGCAAATTGGTCAGTAAAGATCCATTGTTTTGGTCTTGGTTGAGCTTGTGTGTAAAAGAAGTTCAAGCATTTTAAATTTGTGTTAACTGTATGCATTTTGTGTCAAAGCAACAAGAAATGTGTTAAATGTATAGCCTACACAGACGGATGTTGTTCTAACTGTGTTAAGAGTTTAGGAAAGTTGTTAAAAGTATTGAAAAAATTGTCATAGCGATCGGAAAAAACTGTAAGATACAGGCAAATCTAATTACTGAAATAGTTCTCAATAAAATACAATTTACTTCTCATCAATATATGTATTGTGTTGTCAAAGCATTTTTATAGCACAAAATTGTTCTGACTTTGCAGAAACCAAAAAAAATCTCTCTCTGTCACTCTGTCATACCTTTTTCCGTTAAGATTAACTCTGTAGCGGGGCTTGTCCAAGTCTTAGACACAAATCCTTTCTATTTTTATTCAGATTCTGACTGAGGCCCACACTCACTAAAGACTTCTGCCAAAGTGACACCATAGGAAAGGTATGCTATTCACTGTCTGTACACAGTGAGTGGACAGTGCCTGTCATAGACTTCGCATAGTAAAATTGTACAGCATGCAAATCTTGTTATTTTGCCCAAATAAGAATTATTGTAGATATTGTCAATGGTGGCATCACAACATTGTGCAAAGGGGTCACCCCAATGAAAATTGTGCTTTAGGGACCAAAGGGGCTAGCCTTAGCGGATTAGCGTTAAAGTGGAGGCATACATTTTGTGCTCACTTTTGGTGATACATTGGACTATTTTTAGCTAATAAGACAATAAAACTGCAATCGTAGCTGACGCAGCCGAGTGACAGAAAATATACAGAGCTCCCTTGCAGCGCCGCCTTTGTAAATTTGCTCCTGAGGTTCTATTGTGAAATGCTATTAGTCGTCCAGCAACTATGCATGTCATTTTTATACAAGAACATTATTAGCCTTGCTGTCTTCTCCCACTTCCCACACATCCCACTTCTAACTGTTACTCTGTTCATAATTTGTCTTCGCCGCTGTTCTCTCAATTTATTTGGGTCTTATATGGGTCTCAGTCGTCCCAAACTAAGCTGTCTTCAAAACCTTGAATCTGTCATGGCCTTGCAAATGTCATCGTGAAAATGTGTGTCTTTCCAGAGAATGGCTTTTAGATAATTGGACATTTTTACCTGAGCATTTCTTAATGTGTTTGGACAGTAGTTTCAGTAATTGTGCTCAAATTGCCTTTTATTTAACTTAGCTTTAATTTTCTGCCCCAGTTTGAATTTATATTGGTGAAGTGTGTTTTTGACCACAAACTGAGCTGCCTCTCTGTAGGAGTGTTTTATATATTGTTTTCTGAGTGAGTTTCTTTCCCTCCGGTAGTCTCTCTTTGTCCTAGAATTGCAGTAGCAGTTATGGCCTGTTGCACCGTATCTGTGTAACACATGCTGAAGAGACTCACTATGAAGAAACCATTAGGAGATTGGGGCTTTCCAGAATTATGTCACATAGCAGTATTACAAAGACAGACTTTGACTGATGAAAAGTTGAAGATGCAGCCCAGAAGTTACCGGAATTCCTACAGCTTTCTCCAGAGATACATTCTGTCATGCATTTGTCGTATCTCTGATGGAAAGTTAGGTTTTATTTTTTCTGAGGAAACCCCCCAAAAAAAGGCTTGAGAATAATGGAGATATTACATTAGTTGGCCTGAGGGTATATGGTAAACCTACCCACAACTCCCTCTGTTCTCTGCTGCCTTTCTGGCAGGTCGAAACTGTTGTACTTTCCAGGATTTTAATCCTGTGTATACGACAACGCAAAGAACACGGAAATATGCTGCCGATGGTAATGATTATGACAATAGTGGTGGGAAAGACAATAATGAAAGTACTGGTCATATGAATGAGTAGGAGGACTCGTGGTAGTAAGCTGGTAATAAAATGTCATTCTAGAGAATATTCACATTTTAATTATGGTAATGAGCGTATCCTATTATCATTAGCAGTTAGCATTTTGTCATTAATGTCATTTTTGATTGAATGTGCTGTATTTACATCAATTGTCATGTGCTCACTTACTGAATTTTTTTTTTGGCACCATTCGTCACATGAGGATTTACAAAGAAATCTATCTCAGCAGCAAGGTAGAAAGACAGGCCGTAACAAATCACAGTTCATGGGTGTCATCCAACCCACCTTGATATTAACCACAGGGAATGATGTGAATATTAAGAATGAATTTACGCATGAATCATTTTGGAGCACATATGAGAAGCTGAAAAAAGCTCATGCAGTAGAAGGTGGGAGATGTGTTGAGTATTTAAGCCGAGGTCTTTTTTATTTATTTCTATATTTTTTAAATTGATTTTATTTTTTTGTCTGCATTTGGATTAAAAGTAATGCAGATGCTCTCTGCCTGGTCTAGCTCTACCCTAAGGTCAGTGTCTATTGCAGGAGTAACATGGAGTGTAATTGAATTAGCCGTAAGCTCTGAAGTAGAAGAACATCCAGAGCTGCTGTAGAGCTACAAGTCAGTACTTTGCAAACTAGGGTACAAATCAAAAGGGAGGAATGACTTGTGTGGCCTTGTCCCTACAGTTTCTGGTCTGTAAGAACAATACGATTAGTCAGTCTAAGAATATGTCACTGAGGCAACACTGTTTGGTTCAAAACAGGATCAAGTTTCATGGAAATCATCAGATTATGAACCAAAAGATCTGAAAACTCCAATGACTCCTACCTTCACAATTTCACAACTCGCTGTTGTTTTGATTATGTAAGAGCTGTACCATGGAAGAAGTGAAATGCTCCATGGTGTGCCCCTACAATACTTTACTGACAGTAAGACTAAAATATCAAAGAAGAGACTTTTATCACTTAGTGTGATAGCATGTCACAACCGAAGAACTTTTCTTTTTTTTCATCAAGGCTGGTGAAAGGAAAAATGAATTGTTTGAGCAAACTCCTCTATCTTCAGGAAGTCTTTTGTTTCCATGATTCTGAAAGCAGTTTGACATGGTGCAAGATCTACAGCTCCATCCCGCCTGATTTATCTCTGATTCAGAGCTGGTTAATCCAGCATGTGGAGCACAGTGAGGACATGGTAAATGTTGTGTTTGTATGCTTTGAGGGGAAACAGAGGGAGATATCACAGGATACAAGAAACAAGACACACTATCACAGCCAAGACAAAAGAGGCAGAACCTGAGGGACTTGTTTCCGAGTGCATGCCTGCTGCTTCTGACGGTACTGGTGTCGAGTAAGAGGTGTGCGTGTGACTGGATTAAATAAACTGCTTTTTCCAAGCTGATGCTTGTGTGAGTTAATTCGGGTTTGTGCACTTGTATCTGTTTTTAACTGATAACAAAACATTTTGGCAGCTTAAATACTTTTCTATGCTACAAAGTGCATGTGTTAATAATGATATGGGTGGCGTGCATTACCATTAAAGTGATATAACTTTCAGGACTTAAACATGTGTGTCACTGTCAGAAACAGTAAAACACAAAATAAAATCCTATAAACTACAGGGAAAAGCTAACATGTGAGGAGAGGCCTATTTAATCAGTCCCTCCAGGATTTCACGGCCTTTTTTTGAGATTGTTGCAGCCCAAAATGCCTGATTTCGCGGGAGCTTTTGTAAAAAATTGCGATAAAAGTTGCGATGTCTTTTGTATGTTTGTTGCAATGAAGTTGCAGGAGACAGTGAAAGTTGCAAAAAAGATGTGATTTCTTTTTTTTTATATAGTTCTTTAAAAATAAAAAGAAAACTTGTTTTGGGGAGAATAAAATTACTCTGGGCTGAGATTTCCTAGTAACCTTACCAAAAAGGCTCAGGATGCTGCAAATGTTGGTATAATATGAAAATGGCTGGTGGATTTAAGACAAAAAATAATAATGTATTGAATGAATCAAATTTGAACATATGTGTCAGTGGCTTGTTGAGCTTTACCTTGTTAGTTAATTTCCTAACCTGGCCTGGGACACACATTCATACGGTTTGA
>NC_050177.1:7268345-7298345 GCF_008315115.2 Sander lucioperca
ACTTCATGAAAGTTGATAGTTTGACATTTTGGTCACCTAAAAATTTCTTCAGAGTTTAGTAGCACCTTGTTAACCAAGCTAGCTATCACTAGCATTAGCAGGTAACTTAAGGAAAAGTCTTGATTTTCAACGGCTCTGTGTACTGCTGTACATTCAGATGAATGGCGCCAGTACCTGATGGCCTGAGTGAAGAAACTCCTCCTCATCCTCTCTGTTTTTGCCTTGAGGCAGCAGTAGCGCCTCCCTGACCACAGCAGAGAGAAGAGTCTGCTGTTGGGGTAATAGAGGTCTTTTATGATCCTCTTCTGTACCTCGTGGTGTAAATATCTTGTATGGAAAGCCGTTTAAACATTAAATACATATCCACCATATGAGTTGACATCGGACAATGTGTTCAGCTGACCGCACCACCCTCTGTAGGGCCAGGTAGTCTCTCTTGGTGTTGTTCCCGAACCAGAAAAGTCAATTCACAGTTATTGTGTGAATTAATGAATGAATGTTATGAATGTATCATACAGCGTCAACAAGTAGTGTGTTAAGTTGTGATAGAATTGTCGCTGGGTTTCTGGACGTGATAAACTATTAAAATCACACTGGAGTGTTTCTATACTGGAGTGATTGGATGTATTGGTGTCAGTGTGTGTGCATCACTCTGTATGGATTTACCTTCATTTAAGACTAAAGAAACTATCAGTGCTGCGTAGAGATGGCCGATACCATTTTTTGCTTCCCAATACCGATTCTGATACCTGAACTTGCGTATCGGCCGATACCGAGTACCGATCCAATACCAGTGTGTCATATATTTTATTATGTTTTAACAACTGAATACTACTATCCCTGTATGGATGTGATATTATTTCTATCTTTGTTGTCGGTCTGGCTCAGGTTAAACTCTTTGTGAAACATGAACAAACACAAACAATGAATGCCATCTTTTATTATCCAGTTTGACAGTCAGTTATAACGGGAAAAGAACATAAATAAACTACTTTGACGTAGATTTTCTTTAGGGCTTTATTACGTGGTATCGGATCGGTGCATAAACTCCAGTACTTCCCAATACCGATACCAGCATTTTAGGCAGTATCGGAGCCGATACCGATACTGGCATCTCTAATGCTGCGTATAACCTTTGACCCTTACATTGTTTTTACCACTCCCTCTGTTTAAAATGTTATGTCATTAAAAAAAAAGATCATTACTTCACAATAAAACGCTGTTTGGGGCCAGAAATCTTCATTGGTGGAATTGATTCCAATAGGAGAGCAGTTCTTCATCTTTATCCTGCCCTGGGAGATAATTGTTAGACAATCTCATTATACTAGCTCATATTTCTAAGCATGCCCAGGTTCGGGTACAAATTATCCTTTTATTTTTTGCTGTGCTGCTAAACTAGCGCTCGCCACCGAAAGGGGAGTTGGAAGTTCACCAATTCATCAAAGTTTTTTATCAATTCCCTTGGTATCACTTCTTAATTGAGTGCTGCCGCCTGAGTGAACTAAGGCCGGCTCAGGATACAGCAGAAACAAGTTGAATGGACAATCAACCCTGCAAACCCAGGGACATGGAGTGTGAGGAAATTAACCTTCTTGTCACTATTGTGCCAAAACAAAACCTTCGCTGAAACTGTCATGCACTGCACTGAGCACCACATGCTGTAGTAGCTCATGTTTTAACTACAGGGCCAACCGAGGAATGGGCTTATTCATTATTTAGCCACGACTTAAACCCAGTTCCCCTGTCCCCAACATCAAATTTCTCGTTCTTTTAACATCTTGTTGCCAACAGAAAAAAACATCCAGCTGGCCTGCAACTTCAAATAAACTAATGGTGTTTTTTGATCCATAAACATCGTGTACTCGCCATCTGGCAAAACCCCACTTGGCCATGCTGGAGTTTACTCAGTTAAAACTGTCTGTGGTGTGAGATGTTGTCAAATCCGACTACTGGATCTTTTGTGCCTTTAGCGCACCTGTTCTGAAGAGCAGGTTACTTCTATTCAAAAAACTGAATATAAAATTGACACAAGATGTCACCACCCTGTGTGCTACTTGTGTTTGGTTGGTTTTGGCTGCGATAGAGGCTTTGACCCGCTGTTGCAACCTGCAAACATCAAATAAATCTACATTTCAATAACATGGGCTCCTTTATGACATCCAATATTGCATGTAATGTATTTATGGATTAGGGCTGCACAATATATCCTTTTTTTATCGTCATCACAATATTAACTGGCACAATATACACATTGCGAAAGGCTGCTTCATTTCAACAAGCAATTGGTTCAGTTTGTTGTATTTTAGCAGAATATTGAAAGCAGCAGAGAGGCAGAACTGAGTACCCTTTAATATATGTTTATTTATTGCAGTAATATTGTTATTGCGATATTCAACAATGTTATCGCATATGGCATATTTTGCTCATATCATGCAGCCCTATTATATATATATATATATATATATATATATATATATAGGTATATATATATATATATATATATATATATATATATATATATATATATATATATATATATATATAGGTGTATATATATATATATATAGGTATATTTAGCGTACCGTATATAAAGGTCCCAAGTACAGTTTCAGTACAGATGACATTTAACCCCTACAAGCTGGTTTATGGCAGCCCTACACACACACACACACACACACACACACACACACACACACACACACACACGCAAACACACCACCACTACAACCCGGTTCCGAGATTATAGTGACCTACATGTGGTGGATATTATTGAACTAGGTTACTGCTAATCAACTGCATGCCTATAAGTATAAGCATTGTAAGTGTGTGTGTGTGTGTGTGTGTGTGTGTGTGTGTGTGTGTGTGTGTATGTGTGTGTGTGTGCGTACATGTGCAAAGAGATAAGATTGATGAGTGCATATTGGTTGGTCAGCTTGTGTGTGTGTTTTTGTGAATGTGTGTTCCTGTTAAATAACCAGTACAGTGTCAATGGACAGCCCTTTAAAACTAGCTGTGGCTAACGAGCATGATTGTAAAAATATATGACCTACACAAGCTTTCTGGAAATGCCACCCCCTCTGGAAGATTAAAACATTAAACTTCCTTTTTGCTGGTTTCTCAAGACATCCTGTGTTAATCTGGATGCAGGCCATGTAGTCAGCACTCCAATTTTCAGCCACTCATGCATTGACCTTAGCACACACTTTTTAATTTAACCAAATATACAGTATATTGTATGGTACAGTCCAAGGCAGGCATGTAGATCCCAGTGCTGGTGCTTTAGCAACTAAAAAACTCATTACTGCTGGCCTAGATATTCACATTTACACCCTTTTCCTTCGATGTCATACACACACTTAAGCTCTACGTGCATCCACATGCAAATACATTTACAGCACATGCACAGATCTACTGTAAGTTCTCACGCAGAATCAAACTAGCTCCTTCACAGCCACCAAATACAGAAAGAAATTAACACTACACACCATGTTCACTGTATCTCTTCATCCGTCATAGTACAATCCAATTAAACATGCATTTCTTTCAACTCCGAGCTGTTTTGCACTAATGAAAGGCTAATGGTCTGCTGCTGCTTGAGTGGATTGCAGAGCCTCTTCACACTCTAAATCTTGTTTTCCATGAGCTGTGATTGCTTTGACATTGTGGTTGTATGACAGAGTGGTTGTCAGCATGCCTGTATGATGAATAGAAAAATATTGCTCTTTGGAGGGATGGAATGAGATGCATTCAGATGCCTGATATAAATAGTGTGCTGTTAAACCTTGCCACAGTGGTGATTGTCAGGGTTACTGGGCTTTTGACTGTGAGAGGCCTCATTCCCCCATTTCTCTCTCTACTCAACCTACATCCATGTGCTTCCTTATCCTTGCTTAGGGTTTCCTATTTTCTTTTGCTCTGATTTTAGTTATTTAAAGGAGCTAACTTTATTTGAAACTCAAATTACTGAGAAATCATGGTTGAGTGAAGAGGGTTTATACTGTCTGTGTGTAGTGGGGGTGGTGGGATGAGGCTGGTGTCTAATTCTATTCCCAACGCTCTGAATATTGCTCTCAGTAAACATTGCCTATTGAAATTTCAAAGGGTTTATCACCACTCAGTAGCAGAGCACTGCTCATGGATTTGAATGTTAATGTGTTACTCTATTGGCCACACCCACTCAGTGATGTCATAGCAGGGGTTTTCCATCAAATGTTAAAGTTGGGATTCTTAAGATTTCAGTTGATTTGGTGACACTCGTGGTGACACACTTTTTCAGAAATGCAGTGAGAGAGCAACTGGTGTACATGTAAGTGAGATAAAATCACAACAGTACTACTGGATTACATGCTATTTCCTTTCCTGTGAATCCCTTGTGTGTGTGTGTGAAGGCAATCTGAGTACAGCACAAGAACAGCGGACTTTGCCACTATCAATGAAAATATTACGAAGAAAGATCATTACTGAATGTTAATATATTGGTGAAAATATGGTGACCATAAATAGTTACAAAAACAGGGTTTGGTTCATGAAAATCTTTTTATATTAAAGGGAAACTTTAAGCATCAGAGTAAGTATGCAAGTTTTTGCAAGTACTGCTGCATATGTGAAAAAAGTTGTAAAGTGTGTAAAGCCTTTTGTTGTTACTCAAGACTACATTAACTGCTACTAGCATAACACACCTGTATCTCCAATCGTTGCATTGTGGGTAATTTAGGCAACAGCTTTTGGCAATGAAGAAGAATGAAAAAGACAATATCTCTGTGTCCATCTGCTGCGTCAGTCAGTGTGAGTCTGAAAGTGTAATGGGAGTGGAATGCTACATTGGTACCTTTTTAAGGCAAAGTACCCTCTTTGAAATCACTATTTGTGTTGTGGACAGAACGCAACATGCTTAAACACCATTGATTTACCCTTTAAACTTATACAATACTGTAGATCTTAACAGGCAATACACATGCAAATGAGAATTTGAAGTGAATATAGTTGATTACCTGAGGTTAAATCTAAATTACGATCCAATGAACATCGAGTTTTACATGCAATACAGCTTGACAAATAAGATTAACCGCTTGTAGACAAACAGGCTTGTCAATAGCTTGTTATTTATATCTTTCACAATCGAGGCTAAGAAGGACTCCAACCAGTTATCTGTGTTTTCATTTTTGTTCTCATCAATTCATTTGTGTAAATTGTGAAGCTGTTTGGAGGTGTGAGAAGTAGTGATTATGTCTAACCTTCTGATCAAGAGTTAACCATTTTCTCTCTGTGCACCTTAACTTTCTTAGGATGTGCTGTTATTCAAAAAGAACAAAGTGTTCAGCCCTACTACGATATCTCCCATAGCAACTGATAGTTTCAGACATGACAATGTTATGGTAAAGGTTGACGTTATAAGAGGATAAGTGACCTGGGAGGCAAACACGTGTATGGGAGAATACACAATGGCACTGCCATGCGTGAAAGAAAGGGACACACCCACATAAACACACACATCAACTGCATTTAGACAGAATATTAAGTTTTTTAGGTCAATTTCTTTCAACGTTTTCTTATAATAGGTATTGTCCTTTAACCATACCAGCATTTCCTCTAGGATTTTTTTTAGTAGCAGGGAGAAAAATTAGGGTTAAGGTTAACTGAAGGTTTCCTGATCCCGGACCACCCGACTCCCCACCAGATCACCACACTGTTGCTGCGGTTACACAGGTTCGACCCAGTGCTGCCGCTGGACACCAGGCCGCTGTGACCCCAGGCCGCTGTGACCCCAGGCCGCTGTGACCCCCCTGTGCTTGGGTTTGCGCTCGCTAAATTTTTGTTGCTACAGCTGCTAAAAGAAGGTCCGTCGCCAGAGCTGCCCAGAGCAGACGGAAGACCAGGTATATAGGCCTGTACTGAATACCATTTTTTGAGCTTCGAAGCTTCGGTGCTTTTCAACAGAAAATATTCGAAGCTTGGGCAGTGGCAGCAGCGGCCGGGGAAACCACCATTCCAATAATTGGCTGAGATGGTCGACATAGCACTGCATAAATTAGCCAGCAGCTAGCAGACATTTAGCAAGCAGCTTAATACCAACAAACACCACAGTGAATAGCAGCCTGCATGCACATTTAAAAAAAAAAAAAAATGAATGTTCAAATCCCAAAATTAAAAATCGAAACCTACTCATTCGAATATTCGGCTCCAGCCCTATGGGTGTGCTACCCACCTAATTATTTGTGGTCTGATAAACAGTAAATTCATCAAATTAAGTGCCCATATCGCTATTTTCCAAGCTACTGTAGCTGTCATATTTTGCAGGACATGCATGTGCACGGTTTCAATGGGAACGCTACAAATCTGTTGAGGCTTCCGTCCGTTTGTCTGCCTGAGGAGAAAATGCTGTACTCACGTTGTTGTGTATTTTGTTGTCATGGCTTTGCTAGTAATTGACATTCTATCACTGTTCCAGTTGCTGATCCTTAAAGTGGAGAGAGACTCCACAATGTCATGTAAAAAATGCTCCTGCAAAATGTATGTAACGGAAACTCCACACATACAAACACACTGTTTTACCAATGTAGGGGAACAAATATTGAGGTTTTAAAAGATTTGCTAATGAGCTCATTAGTCAGATGCCACTGACTATTTCTAAGTGCAGGATACATACAAGCAAATGGGAGCAGAGCACATATGGATATTAACTTCACTTGCAGAGAGCACTTCTCCTTGTTGCAGATTGTGCAGAGAGCTCTCTTTTATTTTTTTCAATGTGCAGTGTTACTTGATATCTGTGGGCAAATGGGGTATAATTAATTGAAGTTTAAAAATAAACAACAATTAGGGGAAACTTTAATTTCAAGCTTTGCAGGCCACACGGGAATATACCACTGAAGATACAACTTCACAGGTACTGATTTAATATGCATGCACACACAAACACACACGCTCGCACGCATGCACGCACGCACACACGTACCCACATAAGGTTGGCAAACTGAAACGTACTACTAACCACCCACCTTGAGTACTTACTGCATGAACAGTTCTAAAGCATCAACAGGGCCTCATATCATCTATCCAATCTGTTTTTCACACCAGTCGAGAGAAGAAGAGATAAATTGCTTAATTACAGTACAATTACTAACATGGGAAAATGACATGGTGATAATGAAAAATGTATCATGCATTGAACATATAAAGGACAGTTAGGAGACGTAGGGCTTTTGATGGTCTTTTTACTGCAGTTTTTCTCGCAAAATCTGTAAATCGGAGTCTCACACTGGGTGACTGTGCGACGTGCCTTTCAAGAGGAATCCTAATTAGCTGCTGTTGTAAATGTGCGCCTTCTCCTGTCATTCCAGCCGTACATAGTTCGTCTTTGACTGTGGCACCGTGTGATATAGCTCAGGTTGATCTTGAGGAAAAAACAATATCGAACATCTTGCCGAGACAGAGTTCACTGCTTTAAAGAACCCTGGAAAAGAAAAAAATCTGGAGATTTGCAAAAATAGCTTCAGTATAATGCTTCCCCCCTTCTGCTAAGCATATGTGCAGGTCTTTAAGTACTTGCTAAGTTTTCCTGTCTTACCTGATGTGTGCTGCTCCACTGAACTACTGCAAGTCCTATCTCTGGTGGATTAAGTTTTGCAGAGGAAGAAAAACTGAGCTATTCTGAAAGACTAAAAACTGCAACAGGAGCTTGTTGTGTTTTTATTCCATGTAGATCGAGGTATGGATGACATGTCCATAATTACCTATGAAAAGAAATGACGGTCACAAGATACAGCCCAAATGTGCTTTTAAGGTTAATGTCTAATTAAATGATTCAATTTAAGTTCCTAATGCATCCATTGTTTGTTGAATATTATTCAGTTTTTGGTTAAATTATGTGATGTGATGATTGACATTGTATTTGTACTACAAACATGTAAGCTACTTCATTTAGTTGTCTCTTCACATAATCATCTATATCGTTACTGATAAATAATGGATATTCATTGTTTTTCATACATTCATACATTCACTATTATATCCCTTGTATTGTGCATAGTATATATTAGACTACTCATCCACATTGTATAGGTTGTCTCCAGTGTGTCTACAGCTACTTAGTATTTCATATATTCATTTTCCTCAGCAAGCAAAGAAAATGATTCACTGCTCAAGATGCAACAGATCTAATCGATGGAGACGTGAGTGATTGTGAAGGGTGTGCAAGCTCTGAGGGTGATGGTGGTAATGAAACAGGTTTTGAGAGATGGCAGATGAATTGGTTTGTGACACATCTAATGGTGTCAATGAAGATCTTGACTTCATCCCGCTGATTGGCTACATGCACAAACACACTCAGTATCTCTCTGTCGCAGACACAGTCAATTTAGATTAAACCTGTTAATATATGACTCTTCGACTTTGAAAACACACCTCTCATGGGACTTAATGAATTTTGCATTGCATGAATGTTTTATTGAATTCTATCACAGACTGAAAAGCCAGTGTGACACCACTCAGCACATGTTGGTAAAACTTTGTGGTCTTTAACATTGACAGCCCACCATTTGCACTTTAATCTTGCTAACATTACATGGCCATGTTGACCTGCAAGAAGCGCCCAATGTCTGTTTACATTTCCATGCAGGGAATTAGTTAATTGGATAGTAGATATAGAGCATTAGAGAGACACTAGATTCAACAAGTAGACTGAAACTAACTAATTGGATCAACTTGAGCTGAAGTATTAGGCTTCTTTGACAGTGGCTGATGCAGCTTTCATTATTTATAAGAGAAGGTTGACGCATTACAGTTTCTGATTCTGGGGAGGATGCTTTTCTTATCTCTGTCACACTGTTTGATTCAATATCAATTGTTTTGTCTTTTGTATTATGGAGTTCAGCAAAACCACAAAACCACGAAAGTCACAACATTGAAGAAGGAGGTACAGTAACTGCACAATTATGCCAGTAATAATTGTTTAATAATTTGTTGACACCAGTTAAACAATTTCTACTTGCAGAGGGCAATACATGTTACTATTGAATGTACCTGGCATGCAGTTACAGTTAACGGTTAAGAAATTGACAAATAATTACGTATTACTATTATTTCACAGGCTGCTGCTACTTATATTCCAACTACTACACGTACTACTACTACTATATATCTGACAATTACAACCAGTCCTACAGCTACCAGTAACCACCACTTCATTCTACATACAGCTCTCTGCTCTTTGCCTTTATATCAAGGTCTGTCTTCATATATAGCAAGAAATGTGCAGTTATTGGTGCACATTTTATAGCTTCATAACTAGAGGTCGACCGATATGGTTTTTCTCTGGCCGATGCCGATCTTTAGAAATCACGGTCAGCCGATGTGCTTGTTTTTAAACCTCTATTTGAAAGATAAAATGTAACACCAATATACACAGAATTTCTCAACAAAAACATTTATTGAACACTTCACCAATCTACACTGTATAGGCTACTTCAATTAAAAATGTATAATGTAAAAACATATGCCTACTGTATATTGTATAAATAATGTATGAAAAAGATATTAAATAAACTAAACAGGTAAGAAGAAAATAAACTTTGTCAAATAAACCTTTCAATGAAAAAATAAACTGTAGTGCACTTATCAGCATTTATTAAACTTCTGAGAATACAAATCTGCAAGCTTCACAGTGACATGTTATTATTAATCTCAACACTATTTCCTCCTAACTCCTGTTGAATCACATAAGACTAGGGCTATCTAAAGTCAGTTCTTGTTCACCTTGTTTGTTAGATCATTGTTCATTTGTTGAAGTGTTTTATCTGTGTTTTGGGGATCCTACTGTTACATGTCCTGTTGCACTCATTAGGATCTTATCTGAGCACATTTCTGTCATTCAAACAACTCTTAGTTGTAATTTAAAACTCGTCCAGCCAATTTAATAAAATTAAGGGTTTTATTCGTGCTCGAGTCCATAGATGCAGTTAATGGATAGCCTACAGGCACGGAGGACTGGACGGAAGAGTCTGTTAGCAACGATTAGCTCCGTTAGCGGTTAGCTCCAGTTAGCTCCGTTATAGGAGTGGATGAGACTGCCACGGACAGGGGTAACAACCAGACTCTGATAAATGACATTCGGGGAGCTTCCACAGCGGTGTGGCCGCGGTGTTTTGTACGGTTTTATTAGTACAGTTAATCCCAAGGCAAGAACACCAGCAACATGCTACTGCTAACGGTAGCGTCTGAACCTGAAGTGACTGTGCGAGACACATGGCAAGACTTCACAAGGGGAGGGGCTGGAGGCAGCTGGTCTGGGCGCGCTGTAAAAATTGTCGCCTATTCATGTTTTTAACACTAGGCTGCCCGCAGATGCGCCTGCTTATTAATCGGCTTGATATTGGCCGATGCCGATTATGTAAAAAAAATGCCAAAAATCGTCGACCTCTATTCATAACAGGTTTTCCTTTAATGTGCGGTGTTGTGCTTTTCACTAATGCACCTCAGGAGCTTGTGGCATAGTGTGCACACATCTAGGGGGGCACACTTATACTGCTCTCTGAGATGATTTCTCAAGGTTGTCGTTTATTTGTCTGTCTTGTCCGCCTGTCTATTGATAATGTATGTTGTTTCCCTTAGCAACAGATTAAAACCAGATATTGCAACAGTGCAGTTGTTGGTTTAGAGAAGAGACACACTAAAACTAAAATTAACTTTATGTGATTGTTTTATAAATTTGAAAGCATGTGGTTGACTAGAAGACATTTACATACAGCCCAATAATATTAACCTATTATATTTTCAAATGTCTGTTTTTCATTTCTTAACTATTTTGCAATGACCGTCGTCTCCCACCCTGTGGTGGATCCTGCAGAATGCAACAGATCTCAATCACATAATGAGTGTTTAAGGAAAAGGCAGGATGACTCTGACATAATTCCAAATTGAGGGGTCCTATTATGAAAGTATTCAGTGATTTAGTGCAGTACATTTGCCAACTATCTGAAGAGTTGCTCTTTGAAAATGAGTGTGAGGGAAACAAGCCACCATTTTTTTTTGCAAAACTGATTTCTTTAAAGGACAATTCCTGCGCAAAACGAACCTAGGGGTTATTAACAGATGTGTACCCACTCAATTGCTCTCTGGGACATGTTTTCATGCTAATCGAATGTGTTTGTAGCTTGAAAGAAGCTAGTGCGGACCGCTGATTAGCTTACAACGCTAGTATTCGGGGTAGAGTGCGGATCGGGCCGTATTTTTCTTTTCGAGCCTGGCCCGCGTCCGACAGAGCAGTAACCGACCCCGACCCGAGCCCGACAGGCATTAAGATATTTGTGTCTGAGCCCGACCCGAGCCCGACACAGTTAAAATCTAATTTTTTTCTCATACTAATGACAAATGTACGTTTCTTTGTGTGGAAAGCCTGCTTTTATTAAGCAACTGTAGGAAGGCATTCAAAAATGTCAAAAGATGAGCGCATCAGTGCACACGGGGCAACAAGCGCACGTTGATAAGAAAACCGACGTTATAAAATGAATAACTTAGGGGTTAAAATCCCGTTTCTGGTGAGCAAATGAATGAACTTGGCTTTCAGTCTGGGGTTTATTTCGGACACCGCACACACTGTGTACAAAACTTATTATTAACTTATTCCACCAACTCTGCTCCGGTCGCATCTACACGTCTGCTTCCTCTTTCTCTATCTCTCTTCTGCCCACTTTCCACACACACACACACACACACACACACATCCACACACATCCACACACACTGACCTCTCTTAAAGGAGCCGCAGCACCATTTTACAACAAATGCCTTATCGCGCTGATGTGACCGAGCCCGACCCGAACCCCAACTTCATTTCTAAATATCTGTTCGAACCCGGCCCGGCCTGTCGGATCCCGTCGGGTCCCGTCGAGCTCCGGTAGGGTATCCATCCTCTAATTCGGGGCATTGGGAAAGTAAAAGCAAATCGCTATTTATACCACTACAAAGGCTCAAAATATCACCAAACTTCAACAGTAGCATAGTGAGGGTCCCTAAATGTTAACCGAAGCATTGAGAACATTGTAAGTGTACAGACAGTTTATTGAACGAAGAGCTGCGGGAGCTCTGTGAAAGGGCTACGAGAGAGAGCTACCGGTATTCAATGCCGCAACACAGCCTCGTACTTCGGGAAACTGGTGGTGTACCTGCAGACATTGTGAAGCTATGGCCACCGAACAGGAGTGTCTGTGTTGTACGGAGTGGGACCTGTTGCGTCGTGACACCCAAGAGATGCAGTGTTTTGTACAGTCTGAAGATTTCCCCTCTCTGATAAACAGGGCTGTACTTGACATTTTTTTCCATGTCCTGAAAATAAATTGGAGAGGGCGACCCAGACCGGAGGGACCAGATGGACAGTTATCCTCTGAGTAAGTACACTAGACAAGTTATGCAGAGTGCGATTATTTCAGATATATTGAGCAAATTGCTTTTGATTTTAGTTTGCATCGCCAGCTGTAAGTCATGACTGGTTTTCAAGACGGCGGCTGCATGTACATGAACGTGAGTGTCTTTATAATCTATCTTTTCAATAAACTGTCTGTACACTTACAAAGTTCTCAATGCTTTGGTTAACATGTATGGACCCTCATTATGCTACCGTTGAAGTGTGGTGATATTTTGAGCCTTTTTAGTGGTACAAAATAGCGATTTGTTTTTACTTTCCCTGTGCCCCGAATACTAGTGTTGTAAGTTAATCAACGGTCCGCGCTAGCATCTTTCAAGCAACAAACACATTTGATTAGCATGAAAACATGTCCCAGAGAGCGACAGAGTGGGTACACATCTGTTAAGGTTTGTTTTGTTTTGTTTTGCGCCGGAATTGTCCTTTAAGATCAAAAATCTTTCATTAAGACACGCTTATGTAGTTTCTGTCATTCAATTTATCATGGAAAGAAAAGGTTAAAATTAACAAAAATGATATTTACAGTCAGACAACTCGAATGGCATAATTATTAAATAGAATGGAAATATGCTCGATGTAGATATTTATCGTGAAGGAACTAACTTGTGTCCTACAATCAAAGGCTACAGGTGGATGCTAGGGTGGATGTGGGGCTGATTAGTGAGCAACAGTAATGACTGGAAGCAGCATGATGAGCAACAGTGATTGCAACAGCAATGCAGGCATTAAACCAGCAATGTCAGTCAAAGAGTAAACTTAAAGTAATAATTAGATTATCTCCCTGTATTATTTCACCCCTTTACTAAGGAGGTGTTAAATGCGTGCTGTGATACATTTTACTTGTTGATTATGATTTGTGAAACATAGCATTCATATAGCATGTTATTTAGGAGTAGTACTCATGTTATTATCATATAATGTTTACAGTAACCTAGACTGAATCTCTTTACATGTAAGGTTTTTTTATATAGTAAGGCTGGAATAATGTGCAACTGGTCTACTACAGCTGGTGTTGTGCTGTATTACAGCACCTTTATGTAACTATGTGAAGATCTACATTAACGTACAGATGAACCTAGTTTATACTGCTCTTCTTCCTCTCACCCTCCTCATGCCTTCATCCTTCCTCTCCCTCTCTCTGTGATTCCCCAGAGGGTCTTTCGAATTTATGAAAATTGACTCTGCATCTCTTTGAGCAGATGCTCCTTCTTGGCAGCGAGAAGCGCTTCATTAGTTATTTAAATCAGAATAGCCCGGGACTGCATATGAGGTACTTAATTAATTTGATATATGATAAGAGAAAAATAGAGCCATTAGTGGGAAAACAAAAACACAGTGTCAGTGTTGGAGGATTCGCTCGGTCTCACTGTTGCAGCAGCATGTCTGGATGTCAGCAGGAGATATCAATGCATTGTTTTATAACCTTGAAAAATATATGCTGCCCCCAGTAAGCGCTGAATTCAATTCATACAGGTTTCATCTATTTGTCAAGCTATATATGCATATATATGGCCTTTGCCAATATACTGTATATAAATATCACATGTTCTGATGAAAATGCCATCCCAGTATGCAGCCCTGTCACAGAGTCTATATTTATGTTTGAATCATGAATTTTACATAGCAACCAGTGTCCTGACATGAATGTCACCCATCTTGATGGTGATGTATGACCACAGAGGGTTACGGGAAAACGGACCACAAACAGTATAGCAGTGTGTGTTTTAACATCTTGCATGTATGTCATTTCAACCAGTAAAATATACAGAACAGCCAATTCATTGTATTTAGAAGCCAAACTAATGATTCTCTGGGGTGCTTCATTTTACACACTGGTGAGAGAGTGGATGAATAGATGTGTTTTGGCAGCTGTTGAGATGAGTGGAGTTCCACATCAGAACGGGAACGGGAGCAGTAGGTGGCAGTTTATTACAGAGGCTAGGGGGCTGTGTGCATGTGTTCATGCATGTCAAAGCCAATCCTTCCGGGGCTCAGAGGCTAGAAAAACAGGACACAGAGGTGTGACAAACCTCCATCACACTCTTGGTCTCTCATCTCTCTCTTTCCTTCGCTCCTCAACTTCTCACAGCCATTCCATCTTCCACTCATTTCCCCAACCCTTGATTCTACCATACCCCCCCCCCCATTTGGCCTACTTGGGCCATTCCTCCATCCCTTTCTCTTCCGGTCCACTGAGAACATCACAATCTGTATTAAAGTGCAAGTTCCGGCTCCCAATTTGTTTTGCGCCATCCGCTGCCTTGCATTATGCGCTCCCACTTAACGTGTCATTTGTAACAATTTGTTGCTTGTTTATATGGAAATCACTATTCCGATTAGACTAAACGGCAAACAGCCGCGGCTGTCAATACTGTGGTCCCGGCTGAGTCCTGTGCCGGATCAGGCTGAGTTTTATGTCTTCATTTACCATAGTCCCCATGGCTCCTGGTGTCTTTTTTCGCCACCGGTGTTAAGCATGGAGTGATTGAGGGTATATCTGTGAGCACTTTCCTATCAAGGACAGTGTGTAGGGTGACATCCAGTTAGCATGTAAGTATAAAAGAGAATATTGGGGGATAAATGAGCAGTTCTGCAAGACAAACTTTTTTTGGTTCTTTGTCTACTGCTTTGTTTTTTCTACAATGCGTCATCTTTCACAAACGGATGACTAGGCTTAAAAAGCTAACACTCTGAGAGATATGGCCTCTGCAATTATACTCCCTTCCCTCAGATTAGTCTGCCTGCCGTTCTGTAATCCTTGTGGGTTATTATGAGCGGAGGAGCCTGGTGGAGAGGTTTTCGGTGATCAATCTTAAACCATGCTCTCTAATTTTCCACGGTCAGTGCTTCCATCCAGCCTGCCCTTGTCGCTTGGCTGCGCCAGCCAATTACGGCCGTAACTATGTCAGCTTATTACAGGACAGGCCTAGCCCTTGCCGCCATATTGACCTCGTGCGATAGGCCGGGCCTTCCAACCTCCAGGCTCCAATTAATTACTGCCATGCCCTTGTTAAGCATGCAAACCTAGAGTGTTGAATAAATAACACAATCACTGTACCTGTTTGTTATTATTTTCTTTTCACATGGATTAAGTTTAATTAAATTGAACACATGCGTGAACACTGGAGCATTATGACAGGTAATGAAGGCAAGATAATAGATTATTGGCAGGGATTTAAAAGTAGCAGATTCCTGGACTTTGTTCCCCATCTTTCCTGCTCTACTGTTTTTTTTACAGGCCCAATACAGACAACAATACCAGAAAATTGACATTCCCAGTGTGTATAAGAGTGTTTACTGTTGGCTAATAAGGATCAGATTATAAATGCTTGAAGTGAATTATATGTCCTGTCTTCAGCTCCCGCTCTCTCAATAAACTGTATAAAATGTAGCACAGCATGGACTTTCCACTTTTGTATTTTGCCAAAAAATGGGTTTTGAATTAATATGATGGATCTCTAATGAGAGCTAGACAGATTGCCGACCCGCAGGCACAGTGGACTCCCGAATTAGGACACACTGAGGAAGAAGAACGAGAGAGAGAGAGAGAGAGAGAGAGAGAGAGAGAGAGATGATGTGAGGAGTTCAGTGACAGTCAATGAGGCTATTATTGATTAGACAGTTCTATCATTAGCTGAATTAGTCCAAAGGTTGGCTTGTTGGGGCATATGGTTGGCTAGTGCACTGGGTCAGTTCATAGGCTGACCTAATTAACTCATTATAATTGTATCACTGTCATCAGCACATAACTAGCATTATATTTAACAACCAATTCTGACTTTTTAAAGAGTCGTATGTTGGAACAAAATATATCACCAACAAGCTTATGGTTCTATTTTTTTGGGGTATTTTAAGATATTACAACATCAAGTATGCTAAATAAAAGTGAGGTCCACTCCACTTTTTGGTAAATGGACTGCATTTATATAGCACTTTTCTACCTTAACGGACAAAGTGCTTTACAATTTTGCCTCTCATTCACCCATTTACATACACATTCATACACAGATGGTGGCGGAGCCGCCATGCAATGCGCTGGCCTGCCCATCAGGAGAAACTTCAGTGTCTTGCTTAAAGACTGTATTCCTGCATACTCACAACCAGGACCTTGGAGTAAAAAAAACCTTTGTTCAAGTGCAACGCTGCATTTTATTGTGTGAGCCAATTTTCTCCAACAACATCGACATTTCTCTCTTTGCCAATATTCTTTCTCCTTTTTGTCCTACAATTTGCTCTGCCCCTGACATCGTGGCTTTGGGGGACCAATTTGTTTGGCGATACTTTTTTTTTTACCAAAAGTGGAGACGAGTACTGTCAACCAATCTTTGATCTCCACTTCGAAACGTTTTGAGACTGAAAGGAAAATGAGAGAGGCAGATAAGTGAGAGCAGCATTAAGTTAAACATTTTGTGTTAAAAATGGTGTGCTTTTAAAGTGAATGTTACGAAAACAACAGGGCAGAATAGAGCTTGTCCTTCAAAAGTGACCGTGTTTCACTTGCAGGAGTCTCTTTAACACAACAAGCTTCAATGCTCGGCCCAGTGGACACTTATTGTATACAATGCTACATTTTGATTTTGTGTGAATATTATAAACATGAATAGTTTAGTTTATTTTTGTTATACAGTATAAGGAACAAAGCATAACAATTTGTGTGAATATGCAGTTGACAAAAGTATTATACATGTTAACACCAATCCATTTTAAAGCGTAACTCTCGCCAAAATGCAACCTTAGGGTTTTTGTGAATGTACATATATATATGTACATTCACAAAAACATAAACATATATATATATATAAATTAGTGATGTCAGTTAAACGCGTTATTAACGGCATTAACGCAAACCCATTTTAACGCCGTAATTTTTTTTATCGCGAGATTAACGTTCTTTTTGGCCTAGCAAACTTTGTAGTTTTTTTCACATGCTGTTGCAACAACTAGTAACGTTAGAAAAACTACAACACCACACCGGATCTAGCTAGACCGGAAACAAAACAATAGGCACGCCGCACACACTTGTTTGGGCTTGCGAGCCGGCCAAAGAGTAGTAGGCTAACGTTACGTTTTGAGTGGATGGCGAGCGCGAGACGCCGAAATGGATGCCAATAAGATTCTGAATGGAAAGTTTACTTTAAAAAAGTTGCCAAATGGTTCCATTGACAAGACCAAAGTGATCTGTGTGTTTTGTCGTTGTGAACTGAGCTATCATCGCAGCACAGTTAACTATGTGTGTTAACTAAGCAGTTAACTATGACATTAATGCGATTAATCACAATTAAATATTTTAATCGTTTGACAGCACTAATATATATATATATCTATATATATATATAAATATATATATACATATATAGATATATATATATATTATATATATATATATATATATATATATATATATATATATATATATATATATATATATATATATATATATATATATATATATATATATATATATATATATATACATATTTATAAGGGTGCTTTGCTGGCTCAGAAGTCATCCCCCTACTGTTGCAGTGAGTCAAGGAGTGGATGCACTGTTTGCTCTCATTATTTGACCCAGGCATTCCCACAGGCCTGGCCCTTTTGTCGGTGAAGAAAAAAGAGAGGTATCTCAATTCATCTAGGTCCAAGTTTTCTCTCAGTCTCTTTTTCACAAGACCCTCCCCTCCTTTGATGGCGCCTTCACTGTCCTCCCTCTCCATTAACTGTCGCTCTTTCTTTTTTCTCTCAATTTAACCTTTAACCCTATTCGCTCTCTCTGTCTCTCTTTTCCGCTTTTCACCCACCTTTTCAGACCAGCCGGCTCTGTTGTGTGTTTGTGGTTTATGTGTGGGAGAAAGAAGTAGAGACAGAAAGGGACGGCATGAAGGATGGCAGAGCCAGACCATTGTGGCGGAGGAGAGGGATGGAGGTGCCCAGGCCAATACAGACAGTAGGTTAAGTGGTTCCACGCTGTCCCACTGTCTGACCATCTTAGCGCCTGGCTGGACTCATTAAAGTTTCTTGTCCCAGCTGTGAAATAAAAGGCCATATCACTAAGGGACAATTTAGATCTGTGCTCAATCACATTCATTGCAGCTCCATCATTGGCTCTTTGTTCTCGTCTCAGCTCACAGCTGAGAGGATTATGAAGATGCCAACCAAAGAAAAACAATTAAAACTTTTGAAAACAGTCAACCATCTGATGGCTCCCCACCAAGTTCCATCTATTGTGTTAATCTTGAATGATGGCTTCAATCTCTGCCTTGTGTGTCATCTTTATATTTAAATTAATCTCCTACGTAGCCTTGGAGGCAGCAGTTAAAAAGACAAGGAAAACAAAAAGGAATCAGTGTCAACCTTGAAGCATAATCACTCTGACTCTATGTATCCACACGAGTAAGTGTTTCAGGGTTTAGCCACGGCCGTCGGCATAGTGATTCTGCTTTATAATTAGTGGCTAGCTGATTATAGCCTGCTTGACCCAGGCTATGGTTCCTCTCCTCTGGGAAGAAGGAGGAGCAGGGGAAGGAAGGGACTAATTGTTGGCTGGAGTGTGGATGCTGCATTGGTGGATGAATGAAGTGATTAATATGCAAGGAATGGAATGTCCTCCCCACGCAAAGCTAGAAAGAAATAGCGGAGGCTCATTCGCTGGGGGTGGGAATGTGTATGTGCGTTTGTGTGTATGTTGAAGAGGTGCCAGAGAAAGAGACCACAGTGAAGAGCCTTTGAGATACAAAGAATGCCTCTGTTGTAGCTAGAGAGGAGTATACACTGACTCACAACAACAACAACAACAATTACAACAGAGAACTGAAAGGCTTTCTTCAGGGTTAAACTGTGTGACGCAAATTGGGATGGGAATGTAATGAGCATAGGAGTTGGAGGTTGACTTTGGGCAGAATTTTAATTGGCTTGGCTGTTCACAATATGTTCCAAAATGGGATCACCTTCCATGGTGATATTAACTCCACATACACTTGGATGATGTGCCAAACAGATACACATTCAATCAAGTAACTGACTTGTTTCATCTGCCAGATAATACGATCAGACTCCAGAATATTGATGTCACCATCCAATGTCCTCAAATCCTTTTTTGTGCAGTTTGAGCTTACAACTTCATTTGTGTAGTAAAAGAAGTGCACACAGAAATTGAACAAGACACCCAGCGGATACTGTCCATCATCCACCATTGTAGAAACCGCTCTAATTTTAGGTATGAGGCTGTCATCTGCGTGAACCTTCCATCACTCTTTAATAATAATAATATAACTATGTCATGTTGATTCTGAATCAATATTTTTTTTCATTATATTGGAATAAAATTAAGTGGAATGAATGTGAAGCCAAATGAAAGAAAGACTAACAAGGTTTTCAAGGTTGCACATGAAAAAGAACAACGTGATCTAATTGAACAACATTGGGATGTTTGACATCATTCTCCTGATACAGCCTATGAATTTGGACATCTGTGGCTGTAAGTCAAGATGTAATTATGCAAGTGATTGTCTTTCCTGCGAGAGCAAACCGTGCGCTGAGTTTAATGGAAGTTTGTGGACAGAAATAAGGAATTAGTATGTTAGTTTTTTTTTTGTATTCTGTGTTTTTGTCATTTCTTCTGGCTTCTGTCTGGCTCACGCATGTAAACAAAGACAGAAACTCAGACATAAGACACAAGATAGTTATTTGCACACACACTTAAAGTCCTCCTTATCATACATACACAGCTGTACACATGCACACAGCCAAAGTGTGTTTCACTTTGCTGTGAGTTAAATATTTCTTTTTTCCCAGGAGGACAGGAAGGAAGGACAGCAATTGTATCACTGTTCATCTCTTTTCTGCTGAACCACATCCGCCAAGTTGTCTCTTTATCGAACCAATACAGTCAGTCAGCTCTGAAAGAAGCTATTCTTCATTTCCCTGCTGTACATTTGAATAATTTAGACACTGTACATGACTCCTGCAGCTTGCTGTAGAATCAGTGCTTTTGTTTCGATATACAGGCACTCCGGAATCAGCAGGAGGGGATGTGCCACTACAGTTATCAGCTATCAGCACATCAAATGAAAATCAAGACAGTTGCAGACATCAGTGTAAGCCCTGCAAAATCTCTAACTCTGCTTATGACAACATGCAAACAGTGTCAGACAGGCCCGTGCACTGTTATTGTGCGTCTTTGTGCATTTGACTTCACTACTATATAGATGCTTACATCAATAAGACGCCTCAGGCTCCTTCATGAATCTATACAAAAGACATTACAAAGTCAAAGATACAAACACTTGGCAGAATGGCACATAATCATCCAGAGCCAAAAGGAGAAAAAGTGAGTGTTAAAACCTCATATATAAAATAGAAGGATTATTCCATTGCCTGTCAGCCATGCAAACATCCACTCCCCGGGATCTTTCATGGCAGGCGTGTAACTATTAATTTAGTTTATGCTTATGTGCTCAAACATCTTGCCACATTATTGCACTGTGGGTGGCCGGCGTCAACAGCTTTCTCACAGGCAAGCATGCCTTTCTCTAAAACATGTTTTATTGGACTCCTAAACAATGGGTGTGGCCACTCTTCAGTTTGCTGCTGTTGTAGGTGAAAATAGTAGACAGGCATAAGACAGAATCATGTAAAATCTTTGTAAATGTTTTTGCATCTAGAATATTATATCCCACTATCACTTGGTATTATTAACATGCATTCTGTATCTGAATTATCTAAATAACGACATCTAATCACGCCTGGGATTCTTGATTCTGCTGGCACACTTGTCAACAAACATGCCACATCTCAGGTCAGGGTGAGCGATGCTATGAACCCTTTTCTTTGCAGGAGAAAGGCCTGTACATAGCCCTTTTCAAGGCTTGTCTACAAAGAAGTTATTTGACCTTCATCTTGTTGGATGGATTTTTCCACAAGAGCATAGCCAAACTGTACATATAGCATTTCCAACTGGCTGAAAGGCTACCCCAATGGGAATCAATAACATTCTAACTGTAAGGCGTTCTGCATGCATTCACACATTGCAATAGCATGGGTTTGTCCTTATTCAGATTCAGATTGCATGGTAATACCAGGTGTAAATGGGGTCTAGATGTTTAAAAGCAAGAGATGGCAGTGTAGCGGTAAAGTTCTTGCCAAAAACCTGTTAACAGGTGGGAAGCTGTTTGGGGATTATGGCCTCGATGCTGCAATAGAGATTGATACTCTCCTGCGAGGTCTAGTGGGATCTGGTTGGGACACTGTGAATCTCAGCACATGTTGTGTATCAGTGTGTATCAGAAGAAACATGTGACTTCCCCTGATGTACATCAGGTCAACAGCTGAAGTAGCAGTGACAGGCACTGCAGTGCACAGGGAATTCGACTTTATAAAATGGGGAAGAAAAACAAGACAACAGCAAATTGGGAAAGCTAGAATGCTACAGTATAGTGTTGATTCATTGCATGAGAACAAGACATGTCAGATAACATAAGACACAGCTAATTAGCAGATTTTCCCATTTGATACATGTTTGGAAAAAACTGGCTACAGAGAGGCACTTTGTCAGGATTGATTCTTACAGGCAAATTAAAAAGAAAGAAAATTACCTCCAGCAATCATTACATACTATACCTTTCATCCCAAGGCAGACATGACATTATTGTAAGTCATTGGCGCTACCGCACATCCTCATCCAGTGCAATTCTGCAGTGGCCTTCGAGCAAGGAAACCTTTGATCTTCTATCTGTCGTGAATGGATAGCTGAGCATGGTCTGAGCACCATGTTACACAGCAAGTGAACAAACAGAATGCCAAATGGTCATCAACATAAAAAGAAAGTCCTCACTATTTCTTGTATGATTCATTATTTATTTTTTACTATTCAAATTGAAATGATTAAAAAGAAGATTCCACTCAGTGAACTAAACCCATTAATTATCTGCTGGAAGGCCTACTGGAAGTTAGTCAAATCTAAAAAGAATGACTATGAAATAAAATGTGAACTCAAAATATGTTATGATGGCTCCAGCATATTAGTGCTAATGATCACAATAACCCATGGAAGTCTTTGAATTCCTTACCCTCTAGTTTACACTTGAGAGTCTGTTTTAGAAACTCTCAGACAGTTATCCTTCTAAATCGATATAAATGCTATCAATAGTTAATGACATCGTTAGAGTTAGCACAGTTCCTTCTGTTCTGTGCCTTTCATATTGACTTACTGCTCTGTATTTCGAGCATGTTATATCGTAAGAAGGTAGTTTTGTCCAGTTTGCTACTTTGCGTGTGGAAAGTTAACTTCAAGGACATTTGTGCTCATACATTCCCAGACACACACTTGATATTGAGCCAGCAGTGAAACAATGACTGCTCCCCATTCCTTTGATGACCAAACTATAGAGCTCATCAACAATCAATTTGTACAAAGTGTGCATGGCATGCATTTTATTCTTAACAACAAAGGAGGAAAATAAACACATTTAAACATTGGTATGCACATTAATACAGTCTTCAGCTAAAACAGGCACTGTGCACAGATGGGTGCAGTAACCCCAAGTGGAGAGCCTTTTCCTGTCTTGCTTGCATGTTTCTTTTGTTTGCCTCAACTATGTTTAGAGCTCCAGCTCCTCCTTCTTCATCTGTACGCACTAAACTGATGTGAGATAATGGCCCTGTTGGAGTGTCAGAGAATGCAGAGAGTGATGCTTTCTGACACTAATTGTTCTCTCATCTTAAGCGGCGGCGTCTTAGCCAATCTCCAAAGCACTCCGTAATGAGGCCTGTGGCGGAGAGAGGAGGAGGAGAGGAGGGAGGCAGAGACAGGGAGTTGACTGATGAAATTCTGATGCTTTTTGTCATGTGTTTCTTTTCGGTTTTTTTAATTATTATTATTATTCTTATACGTGATTTATCAGAGAATCTCCTTTTCTCCCATGACCGATCATCGTTATTGTCTGTGAGGTTGTTCTGGCCTGTTTATCTTAAGAACATCTGCAGAAGAGTGTGAAATATGCCGTCCACTGGCTGGCTTACTCCATACTTAATGAAGTGGATTTTGAGAACCACAGCCATGAGATTAAAATCCAAATTGCTTGACCAAGCAGAAATAACAACATAATTGACCAGGGTTGACCTAACGCATGAGTAGAGTCCAAAGCCGCTAGTTCCAGTTACTATTTTGAAGAAAATAGTCTTCCATTAGGCATCTCTATAGCACAGTACAAATCAAACAACTAATTACAAATGACACTTATCACTAATTAAGGCAGTACTGAGACCATATAAAATGGCATGTAACAATCGTTATCTGATTATCTTAATCTCACTTGAACCATATTGAGATTAACCAAAATCCAGTAAACACTTCTATACATCTCTGCTCAATGTTTCCATTTATTTGGACATAAATAAGTCCATATAGACTGATGTATGTAAACCAGGTTATTAGAGAATTCATGTTTTCTTCCAACCATATAAACACTTTGCTCAAATGCTGGGTGCTACAAGCTAATTCCTCCCAGTAACTGTCTTACTGGAGTACATAGAAATGTGCTCATTATGTGTTGTACTGTAGAACTCAAACTCCAATGCATTTCATCAAGATACCAGATGACAACATAGCGATTAAACTGCATGTAATGTACTTTAAAGGGGACCTATTATGCTTTTTCTTTTTTCTGTCATACAGGCTATATAATGTTACAATGTTGGATGTTCGTATTAAATGTGACCAAAGCTTCAAATAATGAGGTAAACGTTTGTAAAAGTAATGCGTGCAAGCAAAAACCTCAGATTTCAGATCGTTCTGAACGCTCCGCTTCCAACAGTTTTTTTTACTCTCGGCTCAAGGTGGTGCAACTCATGCCGAATTTCTTTATATGATCATCTGTTCCAGGCATGTGACTGCAGTGTTTACATTACATATACTGCCACATGGGAAACCTGTAATCTTATTTACCGATGTCTCCCCAATTTGGATCACATTCCTGCTGGAACATGTCCACTTGTGAGGTTTTTAGTTTAGAAACTTTTATTGGTGAATTTCACAGTAGAAAGTGCTGCTATAATACGTTACAGTCAGTCCCCTGCTGCAAGGGAAAATGAGAATAATGGGTCTTCTTAAAAAACACTGTTAATGTGTGGACAAAGACACCCACTTATACTCTAATCAGTTAATTAAAAAGAAGTAAATTGCAGACTATATATTAACTATGGTACAAATAGAAACACAACAGGTGAAAAACGAGAGCCATACCTAAGCATTAGAAAAAAGCATTGATTGTACTCCAATTAGATGATTGCATGTAAGCAGGTATCCACACAGTCCAATTCTTATGACTGGGTTTTAGGAGATAATCCAATCACAGCCTCCATCATTATACTCAGAGCAGTCCAAAGACAGGTGAGACAAGTGAACATCTTGTAGTAATGCAGCGTTTTTTGAAAGAGTGCTTTACCGCTCCAGGGGCGCGGTAAAGAGATAAGGAATTGGTTAATAAGCAAGGGAAATCAGTTAATAGTTTAGAAGGAAACGACTGAAGTTAGAGTGAGAAAAGGACACCATGGTCCTTTTTTTCAAGCCACCCATTTTTTAAATCGATTGTTCCGCTTTAGTGATTCCCTAAGGAGCTATTTAGACTGAGTTGGCTGTGGGCTGCACCATGAGCTCCCTCTGTCTCTCTGTGTCTCAGTCTCTGTTTGTCTCTCACTCCCCAATTCTCACTCCCCAATTCCCTCTCTCTCTTTCGAATACACACACAAACACACACACACAAACACACACACACCAGACACCAGTGGCTAAAGGTGTTCTTAATGGCCTAGAGTTTGATCCACCGTCAAAGAGCCAGAAATATACTGTTTTTAGAAACTGCAGAAGCAACCGGAGAGGTGGATTTATTTTCTCTCACAAAATAAACCTACCTCTCAGTTAGTATGTGCGTGAATGTGTGTGTGTGTGTGTGTGTGTGTGTGTGTGTGTGCATGCACAGATGCCACATTATTGTCATTATCTTCCTCATTATCTGTTTTGCATGATTATAATGCACATTCTTAATATCTGCTCATGCATTCAGATTATCCATCTCAGATCACTGACTGTACACACACACACACACACACACACACACACACACACACACACACACACACACACACACTGGTTAGCATATTAGTTGCTGCCTTGTGTTTAAAATGTTTGAACTGTCAGCTTACTTCTCCCCTCCTATAACTATGGAGGTCCATACACTCTTGGGATTAATTATTTGTTTAGCCAGGTTAACACACTCGTAAACATCTATTCAGTATGGAGGGAGGGGTACAGAGCAGGTGGTAGAGGGGCATATGGGGCGGTGGGAGTCAGCGTTGTGGCCGAGAGACTGAGAGAAAAATCAAGTAGACTGGAGAGGACAGAAAACAAGATTTATTTTATTTTAGGTGGTACCATAAAGAACACGATAGAGAGAAGAGAGTCACAGCTGGAGAGAGAAAAAAAAAGTGTAAACAGAGGCTACAATGCAGAAAAATATAATTAAAGGAACAGAGCAGCAGTGCCTTCTGGATTTGTGGACAGATTCTATCAGGTATGTTGGACATGGCACACTGGGAAGGCCTGGCTAGACAAGACTGTGCATGTACTACTATGACTCTCCACTCCTTATTGATTTTGTCAGCCAAGCTATTCCTAGTCAGTTGACACAAAGTTCTGTCTCTGTTTAACAGTATGTCGGGTCTAGCACAATCTGCACAAACATTTGCAAACTCTAAATCAATGTGTATCATTCCCTAATGTGGATTTTGCGCTTGCAGGACCTCTGTGGAAGTATGTGTGTGTGTGTGTGTGTGTGTGTGTGTGTGTGTGTGTGTGTGTGTGTGTGTGTGTGTGTGTGTGTGTGTGTGTGTGTGTGTGTGTGTGTGTGTGTGTGTTTGCGGACTGTGGCACTGTGTGAACTTTCAATTAGAAATAACTTTATTGCCCATAGCTCCCTGGAGGCCATGATCAATCACTGCCATCAATAAAGGCAGGCCAGTTTGTCAGGAAGCACCCACAAGCCTCGGAGTCTGGTGGCAGTTGCAGAGGAGGTTCCTAATAGAGGATGGTCTTTTACCACCAGTCACACCTCAGAAACTGTCTCAGCCTTTAATCCTGTTTTGCAAGTACCACTTCCCATTGCTCGGAGGATCAAGGTCCACTGAACAGCAAGAGGTGGGAGAAGCAGAAAAGAAATACTGCATTTGTATTCTTCAGATCAGAAACCACAACAGTCTGTGCTTTTATAAGTTAAGAAACTTCAATTTGCGTACTGGCATGCAAAGAAAACAAATCTGTTTTAAAGTGATGCAAGTTAACTTTCCCACTGCAAGCGTATAGGCAGTACAAATCATTTCAAAACAAACTTTGATTTGTTGACATGGCTTGAAGCCAGCAGAGCTCATGTCTTGTTTTAGGCAAGAATGTTTTCTTCTTAGGCTTGTTGTATAAACGTGATTTGTGTGTCTGAATGATGAGTCCCACGTGTTACTGTACTATTCCAGAGTATAAATAAAATAGTGGCTGTTCAGAGGTCTATGCAAAGGACTTTGCATCCATTTATAACTAGGCACTGTGATGGGTCAGCACAGCATTAAATTCATTTTGGTCTGAAACTGATTTCTAGCAACTCACCAGCTTAAGGACTGGTAATATATATATATATATATATATATATATATATATATATATATATATATATATATATATATATATATATATATATTGTATGGGTTTCCTGCTTGGGTGTGACAAAATGGCTTAATAGCCTAGCCTACACATTTTCAAAGTTTAAGCCACCTCCTTTACATTTCACATAGACTAACACAAATTGGTAGACATATGCAACATGTTGAGATGTACAAAAAAACCTCTTGTGGTTGTTTCCTAAACCCAACAGGAAACCAACCCATTTTGAATTTACTGTGCAATTTTAGTGCATTTTTTACAGATTCACCTTCTACAGATTTAACCCGATCAACTTACATTTTTTTCTGTGCAATCTAAAGACCTTAACGATTAAAAGTTATTTAAAGTTAGAGTTTTCGTCAAACAGCGACTGATGAGTCCAGGCCGAGGACATTTACATGCCAATGTCGACTTATAGTCAGAGCGGCGCGTGCTAGTAACAGGAAGTCAGCCTTATATGACACATAATCCGATTTACATGAAATTTACATGTGTGGTTGTGTGTGGTGAACACCTGATATTAAGCAACATAATATGCGTCTCGTGCCACCCCCTATACTTTAGCCACGCCCCCTTTCAATACACCATTTACAATACCACACACTCCACGCAGGAAATAAAGTGTAACTCATGTGCATAGTGTCCGACTTTACTATATGTAAAGTGTGGTATATTTAGTTGCAACACTGCGTCGTTGATGTGTGGAGAAGGAACTTCGTTGACACTGCTCTCATTATAAAAAGGTTTATTACAATCAGAGATTCAGCATCAATTTTACAAACTCAAAGTCTAAAACCAAAACTAAAGCCTGGTTCACACGGCAGGATAATTAGGCCGATTTTAGCCCCGATTCACCCCTTCCGACAATCTTAAGGATGCTCCGATTATCGTAAAATAATCTGATCAGATATTCCTGCCGTGTGTGGTGTGTTAAGACTGCTCTCGTCTGCTCGGAAGGACGTCGGGACCGCTCCGATCTCAAATCGGGGATATCCAACATGTTGGATCTTTTTGGCCCGATTTCTCCTTGTGTGGTGTCCCCCGGGGACAAACGAGCACGTAGCCTGTGGACTGTGGCATGTAGCCAATCAGAAAGCGAGGTGACGAGGCGGCGAGGAAAGCACCGGGAAACAAAATCAAAACAGCCGGTGGCATGGCGCACCAGAAAGTCCGGTGGACGTCGGAGATGGAGGACCCACTCGTCGACCTGTGGCAACACCAGAGTACATGGAAACGAATATATGAACGTTTATTTCAACGGTAATTAACCTGTGTAGTACGTAACGACATTTCTATGAGAAAAAACAACAACTCACCTCTATATCATGATGTAGCAAGTATAGTCCATGCTTGCATTGTCTCCACTTCTTTGACCATCGCCTTTTCTTTTGATAACATTTTTGTTTGGTTAAAAACAAACTACAAACTATCGCCACTGCATCCTCTTCGTCCGCCATGATTGTTTACTCTGAAGTCACGTTTGATCTCGAGGGATTTTGCGAGATTTCCCGTCTGACCTGGGAATGCTCGAGAGTCAAATCGGTTTGTGTGTGATGTGTTGATTTTGCCATGTGCTGCGCACCACACACTGTACGACCAAAACTGTTAGACCCGTGATTTTTTATCGCCGTGTGTGGGGTCTCTCAGGATTGGAAAATGGGCCGACAATTTTAAAATCGTCCCGTGTGAACCAGGCTTTAGGTGACAAATGTCTGATTTATTAGTGCCCAAGGGGGTTTCCATCATTCATAACAGTAAACATGTTTACTATTACAGAACCTTGTTTTGCTTATGAATCAATACGTAGTTAGACTGAAAATGAATGGCACTAGAGTCTGCATTTGCTACTACAATGTACCTTGTATAATATAGGCCTAGATATAGAAATCAAAATGCTTTAATTTCACATTCATTTCATTTAAACATCAATTAATCTGATAGGGAACATTTATTCTTGAGTTTGAAACAGTAGTTTGACAAAAATAATATTAACGCTAGCTTTAGCTCCAGAAAAAAAAACAGTTGAAGATTTTTTTCAGATCATAAATTAATCTGTAATTTGTATAAATGTGTGTGTGCTGGTTCCAGGTATGAGACTATCAGGCAGTAAACATTAGCAGACACTCACATACACAGACACAGTCCCTGATCGTTGCTGAATCAGAGTACTTCCAGACCTGCCTAACAGCAACCTTTGTACTACACTGAAATAACTGTAGCCATTACCAGAAGTAATGTCATGCTTTAGCAAACAGACAGTTTAACCTTTAGACAGCAAGGTGCGTTACTGAAAGCAATGTTCTCTGTGTTGGCTTCTTCTGTACTAATAAAAGTAACATTCAGGAGAGCTGAGGGTCGCAGCTGTTGAAATTGCCTCTTCATTACACAGGAGACAGCAATTTCCCTTATTAACACCAGGTTTAAGGATGCAGGTCAAACATCAGGGTGTCCTGGATGGCCCCAGTTTGCCAGTAGGGGCTTGTAGCTGACAACGGCATTAACAGAAACTTCATGTACTACATGTTAATTAGTATATTACACAAGATGCAGACGTTCACTTATTTCTATACCCTATGAACCACAATATGTTTGTAAAGTGTTTTTTTCTAATCAATTTAACAAGACTAAGAGTCTACAGCAATGCACACAGCAGTGTTTTTAGCTAAATGCTAACGTCAACATGCTCACAATAGTCATTGTGAGCAGCTGTAATGTTGTAACCAATGTTTAACATATTATTTTAGAGTGTTAGCATGATAACATTAACATTAGCATTAAACACAAAGTACACCTGATAGGAATGTCATTAGTTTTTTCGTGTTTAGAAATTTGTGTCCTGAAAATTGCGCTAGAGGAATATTCTGGATCCCCAAAGTTATTA